>NW_020838024.1:5658098-5866699 GCF_003676395.1 Aethalodelphis obliquidens | reverse complement strand
ACACACACACACACACACACACACACACACACACACACACACACACACACACACACACACACACACACACACACCGTGCATGTGTGCGCACACAGCCCTACCTGGCGGGCTCCCAAATCTACTAATCACTGCTCACCTGGCATTTAGCATCTGCTGTTTTCTATTTATTTGTTGCTACATATCTTTTTTGGGAGAAGAAAGAAAATACTTACATTTATAAACTTTTGAAGTCAGGTATACCTCGTTGGACCCCCAGTATCCAATGAAGTACCTTGTATTCAATACATACTCAGTACGTATTTCTCAATCATAAATCTATCTGTAGAACAGTGGTTCTCAAAGTTCCCCAGACCAGCAGCATCAGAATCACCTGGAAATTTGTTAGAAATAAAAATCCTCAGGTCCCACCCCAGACCTGCTAAATCAGAAACTCCGACGTGGCATCTAAAAAAAATTTTTTAATAAGCCTTCCCGGTGATTTGGACTAAGGCTAACATTTGAGAACTTTAGAGCCCTCCAATAAAATGAGTGCCACATGCATTATTAGTAGCTATTGAAAAAAGTGAGTATCCTTTCTCAAGTGTAGATAATTATAGTTCATTTATTTTTAAGTTAATTTTATTGAAGTATAGTTGATTTACAGTGTTGTGTTAATTTCTGCTGCACAGCAAAGTGACTCAGCTATGCATTTTTTTTCACATTCTTTTCCATTATGGTTTATCACAGGATATTGACAGTTCCCTGTGCTATACAGTAGGACCTTGTTGTTTATCCATCCTACATATAATAGTTTGTATCTAGTTCATCTTTTTTTAAATGAGGTTTTTAAGGAAAAAAAAATGTCTGGCCTTGTGAGGGAGTGGCTCTTTTTAAAATGAAGAGAGGAAGAAGAGTTTTAATATAACAGGATGTGGAATGGGTGATACCTCTTGAGTGATTAGGAACCTGTCTTTCCCTTTTTATATATCTAACAAAAACAGAACAAAAATGGAAGTAATGATTGTCGTTGCCAAATCTGCAATTGTCGAAGCTCAGCTGGGAGGATTTTGTTTAGCACATCAATCAGCAGACCTGTATCCGGCTTCCTTTGGCATCAAGGGAATCAGTTCTAACATTTTTGGAATCACTGGTTTGGAAAATCTTGGAGAACTTTGGGGTTATTAGGGTTTAAGAAGGAATAAAGGACTTCACCTCTCAAAAGGAGAAAAGAAAAGCCAAACTGGATCTTATGATTCCGTAAGTCTGATGTTGGTGTTTGATTCTTCGTTTGTTGATGGCTTAACCCTGAGGTGTGGGAACCTGAATCACAGTCTTTTGGAAAAGGCAACATTCTGGGGGTAGATGTCCATCTATATGCGGAGAGAAAGGAGAGGCTCTCTTGTGTTTTATTTGGATTGAATACGTGGTAAAGAGCCTGGGCACTGAGGGCTTGCAGTGACGTGTCTGAGGGTGCCATTGCTGGTGAAGTCAGAGTGTGGGATTGTCTGTTGTTTGGGGCCTGAGCTAGATTTTTCTGGTGAATCGAACTTAGAGGCTAATGCAAGGAACAGAGAGCACCAAGAGTGTAAACTTGCGATTACTGTTAAAACAGGAAGGTCCCAGTGTCTGACTGAAAAATCAGGTCTTCACAGAGTAAAACTATTAATGCAGAGAGACACTGGCTCAGGACTCCCCGAGCTTTTTGTAAGGGGAGCAAATGTTCTTTACTAAAGCCTCGAGGGGAGGGTGTTAAGACAGGCTGCCCATATGGGCACAGGTGGGCTCTGCTGCTGCATCTCAGGGTCCCTCTGAGCACAGGGTAGTGGCAGCCACTGCTTAGAGATGTCTTCCATCTGCTCGTGGGTCAGGAAGTCTTTCCTTCTCCTTGGGCTTCCACTTTCTACTTATCTAACTTTAGGACTCACCTCCTCCAGGAAGTCTTCCTGGACACACATATCCTTCATGCCTGTAATACATACTGTATTTTCCTTCGTGACCCTTAACACAGACTGTAAAGACATATTTATACATATGACTGCTTGCTTACCATCATCTTCCCCATGAGTAGAGAATCCACGGGGCCAGGGCTCCTGTCAGGTTTGCTCACAGTTGGCTCTCAATATGTATTATGGATGGTTGGACAGGTGGGCAGAAAGGTGGACGGTCAATGTGCCCTCTCTCACTCCTTAATGCTCCTGCATGCCCCTCATCAAAAGGCTTAGTTACCTTCCATTGACTTGCCCGCCTTGCCCTGCACACCACGAATTTTAAATGGGCATGGCACATAGTGGGCATTCGTTGTTTGTATCTGCCTCTCCCTTTTGGGAGTTTCCATCTGGTATACAAATATCAGTGTATATAAGATCATTTTTCCAAGTATAGCACTGGGAGAACAGCATCCCTTCCCTTAAAATAGGACATCAGTGGAACCACCTCATTAAGTAGATTTCCTATTTTCTGTTTGGTTAAGCTTCCAGAGCTGCTAGCAGCTAGAAAGGGAACTTAGAAAAGGGAACTTTTAACAAATCAACCACAACAAAGGATTGACTATCCCCAGGGAGTTGGTGAAGTAGTAGGTGGAATGTCAGTGAAAAGACTAGCCAAAAAGGCCCCAGGGAAGACAGCATGGAACCTCGGGTCTCAAGATGCAGGTTCTGGTACATAGTCATATACAAGGTCAGGGCCACCAGGAACCTTGGGGGGTTGGCTGCTCTATACTTGCTGTTTTATAGGCTAGAAATCCTTGGTGAGAGAGAAGATCTCTGAGCTCTGCTGAGAGCAAACTTGTTCCCCTGGATAAGTCATGTTATAGCCAAGGCAGCAGCGAGGGGAAAGCAGAATGGCCTGGAAGGAAAAGATGAACGCATCTCACACACGTGAGGGGAAGAGCTGTGTGTAGCAGATGCGTGAATGTACGCAGGTAGCTCCCTGCTCTCGTGTATGTTAAAATGCACAGGGAGGGTACGGTTTAGGCTGATCATCTGATCCCCAGGTGCCATGCTGGAAGGCCTGTTTGGCAGATCTGAGTGGGGTCTAGTTTCAGAAGCTTCCCAGGTGATTCTGATGCTTTTTAAAAAGCAGACCTTTGAAAGATGGTGGCCACTGTAGAAAGCAGCCAATTCGACCACACACCTTTGTTAGCCACAGGGCAACTTCCAGACGTGACCCAAAGTGGCAGGGTCCCTAAGAGTCTCCTGGCTGGGAGCTGGATGAAGCCCAGGGACCAATCTGTGCATGGCTTTGAGATAAGAGGAGCTTTTAGGCCCCCAACTACCTTCCTCCTTCCTGCAGTCTGGGACGCAGGGAGAGAAGCTATGGTGGTTGTGCTGCTTGTGGGAAACTTGGAAGCACAGACCCCCGAGCCCGTTCTGCATCCTTTGTGAACACAGACTTGCTTGCAGACCTTGGCTGTCATTGCCTTCGCAGACATCAGTTCCTGGTATATGGACTGGTGTGGTTATTGCAGAAGCTGTATTATTCCCACCGACAGCCCAAAGCAGGCAGGAACTCGTACTGATCCATAATTCCCATGGGTTGTATGCTCTTCTCTCCACTGTCCCTAGCTGTGAACTACCCTCTCCTTCCCCTCAGCATCTTAGACTTCCCCAAGTAGATCTCAGTGCATTTAGATGTTCCTTAAGCAACTCTTTAGGTAACTCAGGCCACGTCAAAGAGGCTGCGTGTTGGGGCTCCCCAGGTGGCGCAGTGGTCGAGAGTCCGCCTGCCGATGCAGGGGACACGGGTTCGTGCCCCGGTCCGGGAAGATCCCACATGCAGCGGAGCGGCTGGGCCCGTGAGCCATGGCTACTGTGCTCTGCAACGGGAGAGGCCACAACAGTGAGAGGGCCGTGTACGGCAAAAAAAAAAAAAAAAAAAAAGAGGCTGCGTGAAGCTCGTTGCGGTATGTGGAACTGTCAGAGCGAGATCAGACAGACAAGTCTGCAAGGATCATTAGTCTAAGAAAATAAGATTTAAACTCGGGGGTGGTTTTTTGTTTGATTTGGTTTCATACTTAAGGAGATGAAGTGATTATTTAAATAGGCGGGGGGGAAATAAGGTAAGAATAATTATTTGGCCTGGATGCATTGCCCAGAAAACTGCTGACATGTGAATTAGGCTTATTCCCCTGGCACGTTTTTCTGGGGCCTGTTCCAACTCGTTACCTGGCTTTGTGCTGCATTTTCATCCGAGCAGTTTGCAGTTCTCAAGGAAGTCAACAGCTCAAGTGATTTGCATAGGAAAGCAAATATTGTAAGCTACAGCCTCCCAGCGCCATGGTCTCAGTAGGGTGAGCACACCCCAGGGCAGGGTTGGGGCGGAGTCAGATAGTCCCCTTGCAGTGTGGGCAGAAAGTATTAGAACTTGTATAGATTTTTATCTCATTTTAGATCGTTTTGTGTTTTATAGTATATGTGTACATTAGTACAGTAGCATAGAGTTATACATCATGAATCCGTGTTGGGAGTGCCTGATGGCTACACGATCTATAATGGTTGCCATCACAGCATGGAGCCGTAGGAAATACAGTTTAAAGAAATCCCCTTAGTATACAGTCAACTTTATTATCATTTTTGGATTTGAAAAATTCCTTCACATTGCAGTGGAAATAAAATACGGACTATCAGGGCACGTAATAAAGTTTCTTTGCCTCCACATTAACTTGGATGAAACTGACACCATAGTGGTCATGAAGTGACTATCACGTCAAGTAAGTTGGTTCCAATCTTTGGATATTCCATTACAGTATTACAAGATGCCTTTTAGCCCTGCCCCTTGTTATGAATTTTTCTCTTATAAATATCATCCTTTTTAATTTAGTTGTATACGTCCACTGGGAGTTGAAGTCTGTGGTCTGCCCATCGAAATGTGAAGTAGAGTATATTAAGATTGAAGAAAGGTGGCAGTGCAGAAATGGAACTGAAATAGACAAAATGATGGCAACCACACGGGGGAAAAAACAGGATTATGGGACTTATAAGTATAAATGAATATATCTTATATATTATAAATGAATATATCTTATTCATTTATGAGCTTTGCTAAGCCTTTAAGGTAACAGAAATCCTTGAGATGTATGTGTCTTTGGAGACTTTACATGGAGATGGTGCTGATACACAGTCTCACTCCCTTAAGAGAAACAGGATATCTCCACTTAGTTTCAATTCCAGTTATCGTGCTGGGGTTTTGGTGTTTTTTTAGGAAAATCACTTTGACAGTACATAGGTGAATTAGACAAATAGGCAATGTATGCTAGAAAAAAGCACACCTGACTTGAAGACTTCATGAGAAGTGGAAGATTTGAAGGGGTTTTGGTTTGGTTTTGGGTTGTTTTTTTTTTTTTTTTTTTGCTTTTTCACCACATTGTATGCAACATGGTAGTACAGAGCCTGGAAATAAAAACACAGCAGAATATGAGAGATCAGAAGTTCTCCTCTGGAATCCAGGGCAGAAATTTCTTAAAGAAGTAGAGCCATTTACAATGAATAGAATTCTCCTCACCCACCCGCTACTGTAACCGTGTTTGCTTGCCTAGCTTTTTACATAAGTACTGATGTAGCTCAGTGAATGATGTTTGCAGAAAAAAGAAATCCATGCCTCTCCCTTCTGGTTCTTCCCCTTACTTCTTAACTTGGGATATCCTTCCTTCTATTCCTGACTCTCGAAATTCTGAAGCCCCTCATTCCTCAGAGACTTTTCTAATCCCTCCGGCTTTCTGTCATCTCTGCTTTCTCTCATTGCCAATTCCATTTGTCTGTTTCTCACATTTTAGAACCTAGAGTCTGTCGTACAGAGTGAAGTAAGTCAGAAAGAGAAAAACAAATACCGTATGCTAATGCATACATATGGAATCTAGAAAAATGGTACTGATGGACCTACTGGCAGAGCAGGAATAAAGAAGCAGACGTAGAGAAGGGATTTGAGGACACGGGGGTGGGGGGGGAGGCTGGGAGGTAGTGAAAGAGTAGCACTGACATATATACACTACCAAATGTAAAATAGCTAGTGGGAAGCTGCTGCAAAGCACAGGGAGATCAGCTCGGTGCTTTGTGACCACCTAGAGGGGTGGCATAGGGATGGTGGGAGGGAGGCCTAAGAGGGAGGGGATATGGGGATACACATATACCTATAGCTGATTCACGTTGTTTTACAGCAGAAACTAAGACAACATTGTAAAGCAATTATACTCCAATAAAGATGTATGAAAAAAAAAAACTTAGGGCTTCCCTGGTGGCGCAGTGGTTGAGTGTCCGCCTGCCGATGCAGGGGACGCCGGTTCGTGCCCCAGTCCGGGAGGATCCCACATGCCGCAGAACCGGTTCGTGCCCCAGTCCGGGAGGATCCCACATGCCGCGGAGCGGCTGGGCCCGTGAGCCATGGCCGCTGAGCCTGCGCGTCCAGAGCCTGTGGGAGAGGCCACAACAGTGAGAGGCCCACGTACCGCAAAAAAAAAAACTTAAAAATCAGAAAGACACCTCCTGATTTATAAAGGAGTAGATGTTTTCAAAAATTTGTTGGTAAAGCTGATATTCAAATTTATTTCCTCTAGAAACAAACATATTTGCTTAATAAATATTTGTAGAATTCTCTTTTAAGCTAATGGTGGCAAATAGGTAGCCTGCATGGCACTGCACACCCCGTCTTCATCCCCCAAAACGGACATTTCTAATCCCTCCTAACAATCATCCCACTGGGACCGGACACAATCTCAGAAGCTGATAATGTGGCCTTGCAGGTGTCCACAACCAAACCGTAGTACTAGCCAACACTGGACTGTAGCCAGCTTTGACACAGCCATCTACATGCTGAGCGCCATGCCTAGTGCTTTGGGGGCTTCGAAGAGGTAGCAGTCAGTCTTCCTCTGTTACAGGATTTGTTATATTCCATAATGAATGATAGTTATTTCTATACTTTTTATATTCACCTCTTCCGTATAATAAATCTTTAGGAGCCATATGCTATGTTGACCTAGAGGAGGGGTGTCTCATTCCATCCAGGGATCAGACAGGGCTCAGTAGATGCGGTGATGTTTGACTATTCCATAGGATTTCTACAGGAACACCCACAGGAGTGGGTGACACCCTGGAGTGGAAAAATAACACGTACAGTGGTCCACAAACAGGAAATTTTAAGACTTGTTCAAGAATCAACAAATAGTCAATTAAGTGCAAATGTCCAGTCCATGCTTTTAGTTCCACACTAAAAAACTATGACTTATTTTACAAGCTATATACTCACTGATGATTTTAAAGTTGAGTTACAGGGTCAGAGTTTTTGTTTTAAGGTTCCTCAAGCAGTAAGGTAGAGGAAGAGCTGGGCTGAAGAAAGGCAGATGGAGGTGGAGGTGTTTGCTATAGCTCCACGGAGAAGTCAGCAGAGCCTGGACCGAAGGAGAGGGGCCCAGAGGGTGGAAAGGCAGGAAGCAGTCTGATGGGTCAATGGAGAAAGGGAGCAGGGCCAGCCGGCTGCCTGGAGAACTGGGTTCTGCAAGCAGGGCTCCTTGGTTACCACCAAGGAGTAAGTTTCCTTCTCCCCCAACCCCCGTTTTTTTTCTGAAGGCAGGACTGATCCTAAGCAGAATTTTGAGTGGGATTTTGTTTACCTTTGAACCCTCCAGCCTCTTGTCATTTGCTCCTCCTTACTTGTTGGACCCTCTCTCCCCAGGTTTTCTGGAGCCCAGTATCCTCATACTGTTCTAAACCCCCCACTGAGGTACCCATTCTCTCCCCTCTCCCCTAAGAGGTTGCATCCTCCCCCAGAAACCTCTCCTTTCTTCTTCTCCAAGCCATTTTCTCCCCTTCTCCCACCACCGCCACCACCACCAACAACAACAAAGACCAAAACACACACAAAACCCTTTCCATCTCTTCTAAGCCGTATGTTTGCTAACAAAGCAATGTGATTAAACCAGGTCAAATGGTGGCCAATAACCCTATGACACTTAGCAAAGTATGTGCATTTTTTTCATTAATTTATTTATTTTTGGCTGCATTGGGTCTTTGCTGTTGTACACGGGCTTTCCCTAGTTGCGGCGAGTGGGGGCTACTCTTCGTTGCGGTGCGCAGGCTTCTCATTGCGGTGGCTTCTCTTGTTGTGGAGCACGGGCTCTAGGTGCACGGGCTTCAGTAGTTGTGGCACACGGGCTCAGTAGTTGTGGCTCGCGGGCTCTAGAGCGCAGGCTCAGTAGTTGTGGTACACGGGCTTAGTTGCTCCGTGGCATGTGGGATCTTCCTGGACCAGGGATCGAATACATGTCCCCTGCACTGGCAGGTGGATTCTTAACCACTGCGCCACCAGGGAAGCCTTCAAATGAGTTTCTTATCAGGATCATTTTTAAATGAAACATAAAGATGAAATCACAAAAGCCTGGATGACACAGATGTTTTTAGAGGAAATACTATGGTAGAACAGTAAGCCTTGTCTCCAGCAGTAGCTTCCTTAAAATGTCTCTACTTGTCAGTACTTTCCCTTCAACTCATAAAGTTATGTTTCTTAAAATTCTTCAGCTTGTTCCCAATGATTTTGGATAGGGATGGAGGTGGGGCAATGGATCGAGCTCGGGTATGAGTTATTCCTGTAGATGAGAGGTCGGCAGTTGTAAAAGCCAGCTCATAAATATTTCAGGCTTTGCTGGCCAAACAGTCCCCGTTGCAACCATTCACCTCTGCCTTTGCAGTGCAAAAGCAGTCATAGGCAATAAGCAAACTGATGGGCATGACTGTGTTCCAGTAAAACTTTACAATGACAGGTATGGGGCCAGATGTGGCCCCCAGGCAGCAGTTTTCTGACCCCTGCTGTGGGAGATCATGTGTGAGCCTGGGACCACCTCCCCTATTACTACTTCCCCTGTGGGCTCCACGGAACACATCTCAGCTTTCCAGTCCAATTCTTCAAGAAGTACATGCCCTTAGAAACATATACCAGCAAATCAGCGTGAACTCAACGCCACTCTTGGAAAAAAAAGAACTCAGAGTACAGCTTGTGTTGAGCTGCAAAAGGCAGCAGATGGTCTTAGGGTACTGTCTGGAACTTAGCAGCAGACCAAAATTTCACCACAATGTCCTCAACATAACCAGGTACTGATTCTCTAAAATCTGCCTAAGTGGCATGTCCAGTTCAAACAGTCTTTTTCTGTTACAATAAGCCATTGTATCATGTAAAACTTCCTTAAAATGTTTGCATAGAAAAAAGGTGTTGGAAAAATCTGACCTGTTTACCATTATTGCTGAATTGGATTTGACTCAGAGGCTATATTAAGGCACCTCAGATAGTTCATTTCTTATTTTCTTTCCTGCCAATCTTCCTGTTTACTTCTTAGGTCTTTTGCATGCCTTTCTTTTTCTTTTTTGATAGCGTTCCCACGTCTACATTTTGTGTGTCTTGCGGTTTTCCTACCTATGTACACACAACTTGCATTTTATCCTTCTAGAATTTAGGACTAAGCATATCACAGGCCTGCTGCTCCCAGAGATGTGTCCAAGGCGAGCAGACAGCCGGCTCCTGCTGAGAAATGACCCAAGGGTCTGCCTTCACTAGCCAGCCCACAACCCCAGAGAAGAACTCCAAACCCCAGTCTTCTCACTGGGTCATAGGAACACGGCGACAGGGAGCATTCTCTTGCTTTGTAGAGAATGTCTGGACTTGCCTTGCCCGATTTCAAATTGTTACCAATTGATACCAAGGAGGGTATCTCCTTCTTGCATCTGCATCTCCTGTTCTTTTTGATGAACTGAGAGTCCCTTGAGGATACTGTCCTCTCCTTGGGAGGGTGACACATACAAACGCACCACAGGAGGGGCAGATGTGGGCCAATGACTGATTACACTTCTGTACCCTTAAAGGTGATTTCTTTGCCTCACCTTTCTGAAAGACCAAGGGATCTACTTAATTTGTATGCCTAAAAATCAGCCACGTCATCACCAACAAAGTGTGTTAAGCCTGTTCACATTGTTTGGGGATGATAAATGGGAGAACACGGGAAATGGGCTCAGATAGAACAAGGACAGTATTATTTCATTGGCGAAGCAACGGCCTGAGCACCTCAGTTGACATCAGCTGCTGCTTCTCCCCCAGCTGCATCTGATGCTCTGTGTGGACCAGAGCATGCTGCGGGGGGCGGGGAGGGGAGGGGAGTTTTACTTTTCAGTTTTACTGTTTTCTTCTTCAGTGCTGAGTTCGTCTCTTTGTTGGAAAGCAGTGAGTCTAGCGTAGCAGGAGATTTGTGTTTGAATTTCTGCAGTCAACGCACAGGCTTCTTGCTGCTTGAGGCTGAGTTATTGTTGTTCCCATTCCCTTTTTCTGAATGGTTTTTCATTCCCAGCGCTGGCCTCTGATGGCCATCTGCTTCTCCTTTGGTCACTCGAACATTTGCCCCAGAGATTTGGAAAATGAGCTTCCTAAAAGCTAAAAGGAAGCCTAAAAATAAGCTTAGTGTGACTGAAGCATGATAGAGAATTCACCATCCTCCCCTGTCCTGTAGATACTGACCAGGGGGATGAGCCAGCATGGCTTCCTAAGGATTTGGAGCTTGGATGTCTTCTGTCACATCTGCAGATTTTTTTTTTTTCTCTCAAGTGTTGGGAACCGTAAAAACATGGCATGAGCTGGGTGCAACCAGTCCTCCTGCAGTTTTCCTTGGGATCAGATGTTCACTCAATGGAAATAGTTGGAGATAAAAGCCATACTTTGCATGGTTTGTTTGTAAGGCTTCAAGAGTTAGCTGAGAAAGACAGGTGCTTAGGAGTTAAGCACTATATTAATCACAGTGTGTTCAAGGAGATCTCATAAATGCTTTGGACAGCAGTTATAGGACATTTCTAAGTACTAGAGTTTTACTTTGGACCCAGGGGGCCTGTCTCATGAGTAATGATGGTTTGCTCCCCACCTCCAGAGGACTAAAATTTGCCAGAAGCTAAAACTCAATCCCTATGCTATTTCTCATCCAAAATTATTTCTAGCCACATTGTCCAGTGCAACTTTTCAGAGGTTCTGCAATGAGGTAAAATGTCAACATAATAATGATATTCAAACAGTTAAAATACCAACAAATTCAAATCCCTTTGCAAGTCATAATCCAAAGATGTTCAAATCTAAAACAATTAACATCCAAACTTAAATTTCCTTGACGTTTTGAGTTAAAAACCAAAGTACTTAATGACCTCCTTTGATCATTCTGATTTCTTGTTTTGTTCCATCTTAGAAAAATGACGTACTTGATGCTGGGTGGAGATGGTTCCTGTTCTCCATCTGCAGACTGGGCTGTCTTCTACTGTAACAAATATGGCTGTTTCAGCTCCAAGAAAGTTGAATTTGTTCAACGGCATGTCTCTTGTGTGCTTTACTTTTTAGTGAAATGTAAATGAACAAAGAGTAAATGGACCCATAATGGTCTCAAGTCGTTGGCCCCACACCCTTGACATGTTAAAAAAAAAGGAACCAATTCCTAGCCCCTGGACAGTTGTCCCAGGCAAAATTTTGTTCCCAGGATCTTATTTAATTTTGCCAGAGACCCCGTCAAGAACTGAAAAAAGTCTGAGGTTTTTACACTACAGTTTCATGGATGCTGGTAGAAGACATGAGATTCCTGAGTCAGAGACAAATGACTTTATGACTCATGGCACAGCAAGTAACTTTCGGCTTTCTCTAATCCCAGTTTAGGATTCGGTCTCAGCTTAGAGCTTCCTGTTTGCATAATTCCCACTCCCCCCAGCCTGTGGAAGTGAAGCAGAGGGCCTCAGATAGATGCATACACAGTGGATTTGCTTCACAGCTGGGAACCCTGAACGTAGGCAACCTGAATCTTTTATGATGGGCTAGAAGCAAACTTGATGGCCCTTTGCTCCAGAAAGAGACGTGATTATACTGGACAGTGAACAAACCAGACCCTTCCTTCTGAGACACTGTCTCTAACCTTCAAGGCTGTTCATCCAACATCCTTGAAAAGATAGATAAATCCAGAGTAGAAACAGCCTATGCCCCTATTCACAAGCTACACAGAAATGGGAGAGACCCATGGAGAATGGTCTCCCAAGGCTATAGCGCAGACTCAGTAATAGCAAGTAAAAGAAGATTGATGGTAAAAAATATTCTTGGCTTTTCTTAAAAAGATGCCAGTCAGTCTATAGCAGTTGTTTGGAGTCTATGACCATGAATTTAAACCCAGCGGCAAGAATCTACCTCCCAGTCTGGGTGGAGGAAAATCAATCTGGTCCTGCTTAAAGTGCTTTTCATTTCTATTCAAAAGCCTCTTGATTTGCATTTATACTTTGAGATGAAAGCGAAGGCCTCCCTGATGTACTGCGTTGGGTGTGGACTGTACCTCTGCCAGAGGTTCCAGTTCTCAAGAGCAGACATTTTCAGTCCTGGGCCTCCTTTTCCATCTCCACTGCCTCTTGGCATAGACGTGCTTAGCCTGGAGGAAGCTGCATCTCTCCTCCCCAGTTTACTCATCTGGAAAAACACCCTCTGCAGATTCCTGAACCAAACCTGCTGTCAGGAGTTCTGAAGCTTCTGTCCTAATGAGCTGGTAAAGGCTAATACCTCTGCCACCTGCTCCATGAGATTTGTTTTTCCTCAGGTTTTGAATATTCCAGGGGTCGAGTAGCACTGCTTTCTGCTATGCTTGGGGGTGGGGGGCAGTAATTGGATCCGCCTCTAGTGGTTCACATCTGCCTCCTTTGGGAAAGACTCACTTACGTTTCTGTTTAACCTTTCTTCTTTCTGTGAAAGACTCCTTTCTTCTTTCGTGGCCCTGCTTGCTGAATCAGTGTGCCATTTTTACTTCTCCTTTGCTTTCTGACTCAGATTTATTTTTTCTAAAATACTCTTCTAGATTCTGTTGTATATATAAAAAAAAGAACAAAAAGAAAAGAAATAGATTCTGTTGCGTGGGGCCCATCATCGTGAAGGAGATAGAATCAGCGAGCCTTCTGTTTACTAAAGTATCTATTGTCCTAGTGCGTCTCGACCACCGCCACCTCTGAGCTGGCTAATTCTACCCAGGAAATATTCTCCCATCAGACCAACATCAAGTTCTGGCTTACTACCATCCTGCCTGGCTCCCCTTTGGGATGCCTGTTTGCTTTTTTATAGTCCTAATTTCGTTTATTTCCCAGGCCACTGCTGTGGGGGGGAAAAAAAAAAACTTTGTCCCTTTAAAATTTACCCAGAAATTGTTTTATTCTTCCTGGTCTTCCTCACCCCTCACCTTTGAATCTGTCCAGACATTCAGACCCCTCTTGGTACAGCCATTCCAAGTCCCCTTGCTCAAACTCTTCATCTGCAGTTTATAAATCACATCTCTCATTGGTTTCTGGGCCTGGGACCCCCCATGGGGGAGTCATTGCATTGTGTTCTCTGCGCTTTTGCCTCCCTTCCTCAGTTGGATTTCCTGAGGTCCCAGTCACCCCCTCTAAACGAGGAATAACCAGTGTCTCCCACTTTTGTGACGCCCATTTTCAGAGTAGTAGTACAGGAGCTGGTACATCTCTTTTCCTTATACACCGCGCTGCCCTTGACCTCACAATCTCCTCTCCCCTTATGTCTGTCCAGTCTGTCATCTAAGATCTCATCTTTTCTTCTAAGGACTTAGCTTTCTTTCTTCAGCTAACATCGTGTTCATCGTGTTCTCTTTATGTTTTTTCTCTTCCACTGCTCCTATTCTGATGGTAAGACCAGAGTATGTTCTCAAATCCTCCTTTGGTGTCCTGGGCAAAGCTGATTTTTAAAAACTAAGTGCTCCAGGCACATGCCTTTAAAATTGCCTTCTCAGCTGTTAGGTTTGCAGTAATTTTAGGGAGTTTTCTTCTCATCTTGAATCCAGGAAGGTGGCATATTCTCTTTGGGTGCCCATTTGTTTTGTTTTATTCATTAATTAAATCTGCTATCTTTCTGTAGGTATGAAGTTGAAATGTATATCTCTGCAGTCGAGTGGTATAATCATAGTCAATGTAATCATCAAAGCTAGAGGCATCCTGAGATCTAGTGGGGAGAAAGCTTGAGGGTTGTTTTTTTTTTTTCTATTTCGGCTAAACCTTCACTATACCCCTATGATACACGTTAGGTACCCTACTGGTACCCTCAAGCACATTCTTATTTAATCCTCATAATAACCCTATAAGATAATTACAAGGGAATTTTAACCCTTTAAAAATAAATAGTATCATTGCCACTTTAAAATGTTGAAGAACTGCCTCTGACATCAATACTCTGTTAATATATTATGGGTACAACACATGTGACAACCTATGGTACATGTAAACTTCATTATACTTTTTTTTTTAACACCTTTATTGGAGTATAATTGCTTTACAATGGTGTGTTAGTTTCTGCTTTATAACAAAGTGAATCAGTTATACATATACATGTATTCCCATGTCCCCTCCCTCTTGCATCTCCCTCCCACCCTCCCTATCCCACCCCTCTAGGTGGTCACAAAGCATCGAGCTGATCTCCCTATGCTATGTGGCTGCTTCCCACTAGCTAGCTATTTTACATTTGGTAGTGTATATATGTCCATGCCACTCTCTCACTTCGTCCCAGCTTACCCTTCCCCCTCCCCATATCCTCAAGTCCATTCTCTACATCTGCGTCTTTATTCCTGGCCTGCCCCTAGGTTTGTTTTTTTTTTTAGATTCCATATATATGTGTTGGCATATGGTATTTGTCTTTCTCTTTCTGACTTACTTCACTCTGTATGACAGACTCTAGGTCCATCCACCTCACTATAAATAACTCAATTTCGTTTCTTTTTATGGCTGAATAATATTCCATTGTACATATGTGCCACATCTTCTTTATCCATTCATCTGTCGATGGACACTTAGGTTGGTTCCATGTCCTGGCTATTGTAAATAGAGCTTCAGTGAACCTTGTGGTACATGACTCTTTTTGAATTATGGTTTTCTTAGGGTATATGCCCAGTAGTGGGATTGCTGGGTCATATGGTAGTTCTATTTTTTAGTCTTTTAAGGAATCTCCATACTGTTCTCCATAGTGGCTGTATCAATTTACATTCCCACCAACAGTGCAAGAGGGTTCCCTTTTCTCCACACCCTCTCCAGCATTTATTGTTTGTAGATTTTTTGAGGATGGCCATTCTGACCGGTGTGAGGTGATATCTCACTGTAGTTTTGATTTGCATTTCTCTAATGATTACTGATTTTGAGCATACTTTCATGTGTTTCATGTGTTTGTTGGCAATCTGTATATCTTCTTTGGAGAAATGTCTATTTAGGTTTTCTGCCCATTTTTGAATTGGATTGTTTGTTTTTTTTTTATTGAGCTGCTTGTAAATTTTGGAGATTAATCCTTTGTCAGTTGCTTCATTTGCAAATATTTTCTCCCATTCTGATAATTGTCTTTTCGTCTTGTTTCCTTTGCTGTGCAAAAGCTTTGAAGTTTCATTAGGTCCCATTTGTTTATTTTTGTTTTTATTTCCATTTCTCTAGGAGGTGGGTCAAAAAGGATCTTGCTGTGATTTATGTCATAGAGTGTTCTGCCTATGTTTTCCTCTAAGAGTTTTATAGTGTCTGGTCTTACGTTTAGGTCTTTAATCCATTTTGAGCTTATTTTTGTGTATGGTGTTAGGGAGTGTTCTAATTTCATTCTTTTACATGTAGCTGTCCAGTTTTCCCAGCACCACTTATTGAAGAGGCTGTCTTTTCTCCATTGTATATTCTTGCCTCCTTTATCAAAAATAAGGTGACCATATGTGCGTGGGTTTATCTCTGGGCTTTCCATCCTGTTCCATTGATCTATATTTCTGTTTCTGTGCCATTATACTTTTTATACACTTCCTGTGCTTGTAGTTCATACGGAGCGTGGGACAGAGGTTTCTACAATTGCTAATTAAAATACCTTTATTCTGAATTGAGGGCAGCCTGATGATAACAACTCTGCCGTATTCTTTGGCTGATGGGCTCCTTTGGTGTAGCTGGGAGCCTCCATTGTCCATCTCTGGAGTAAGGCTGGGAGAGCAGGGAGGAGTGCGGATATTCCAGCTCAGTCCTGCGGCTCCTTTGGAGGCTGGTTCTGTTTGGAGCAGGGCAGTGGTGAATTACAGAGACCCATACTCTATTCCACGTGCATAGCCTGGGCTTTTATGAATCCTCTAAAGTTTGTCTAGGTCACTCCTGACTCCTTGGAATCTCCCTCAAAATCAGATCCACTCTTAACCTGTGTCATCACTTCCAACTCTTTGGGCCATTTCTTACACCACTGCTTCAGCCTTACCTTCATTCCCACTTCCAGAGCTCCTCTGTCTCCTGGGCCTTTGTGGGAGGTCTGTGTGCAAATTGAGTTGCTTTGGGGCTTTCTCCAACTCCTGTTTAGGATTCAGCTTTCCCAAGTGAGATCTGTGACCTCACATTTGCTTACTGGTTTCCAGAATTTTGTTGCTCTTGTCTTCTATTCTCTTTGTGGGATTATCCCTTTCGTTTAAAAAAGAAATCTCTTCCCCATCATTTTAGGGCGGTTTCAAGAGGGAAATCTGCCATCTTTAATCAGAAGACTATATCATTTAACTCTTAATTCAAGCCCTATTTTTCAGACGACAACATTAGAGCTCCAAGAGGTTGACAAACATGCCTAAATTGCTACTAAATGGTGCAACCAGGATTTATGCCCAGGATTCTCAACCACACTCCCCTACCACCTTGCTATAAAACCAGAAGCTAGAGATTCTTCTTCACTGAGAGAGAATCTCATAGGTTATAGGTGTGGGAAACTGTACGAATAGAGAGGCTCTAAACCTGGAAATTGGCAAATTATATTAGATTCCATTAATATAATGGCATTGTTATATGACACGTGAATTGGAAATTGCTGATGAATAATAGATTATATCAACTGTTTCTCTGAACCAAAGGCCTTCCAGGAGAACTTTCTGCACATTTCATTTTAGAACAACTAAAATGACATCATTTCCAGAGCAGTTTGATTTGTTCTGCATGTCTGAAAAAAAAGAAAAAAAAAGTACAGCAAAGGGTCTTTCTTACAGTGTGGACATTTTCAGACAATAGTCATAAAACTGAAGAGAGGTTCATTGTAATCAAACTGCACTTCATATGTTGCTACTTCCTGAAATAATCTGGAACTAATGTATCTAAGCAACCTACTTCCTGTTCATTGAGTTATAAGCCACCTAAAACCATGACAGACTGGTTTTTTGTTACAAGAGGAAATGGTTCCATTTAAATTCAGAACCTTTTGCTAACGTGGCCAGGAGATTCTGAAATAAGATTTCACTTCTGCCTCAAGCTCACCAGTGTGCCC
Source organism: Aethalodelphis obliquidens (assembly GCF_003676395.1). Lineage (NCBI taxonomy): Eukaryota > Metazoa > Chordata > Mammalia > Artiodactyla > Delphinidae > Aethalodelphis > Aethalodelphis obliquidens. The sequence continues at coordinate 5,849,449 of NW_020838024.1, read as the reverse complement.
TTTGCCACGCTTTGAGATATCTCTGGGTTCATTCTGATTGATTTTAGCTTTTAGCTACAGGCTTTCGGTAGTTATGTAACATACACCATCTTGAGCGTAAGATTTCTTTGGTATAATCTTTTGGTATTTTATAGATCATAGAAACCAAATCATGTCATTCTTTGGTGCATTTCAGGATTTAAAGAAAGAAAATATTGTTTCTTAAGGCTGTGGTTCTTTCTTCTAAACCACCTCCCCAGATTCAAAAAATCAAAGAGCTTACAGCATTCGTGTGTGCGTCATAAAGATTTCAGATTCGACATAGAGCATGTAAAGCTCTTGTAAAACTCTACACCACTCATTTTGTACGCTCTTCACATATAATCTATCCTAGATCCCGGGTATGTGTTGTAAACAAAATGGTATTACTTTAGGGTCTCAGTTTATTTCCTCATCTGTCAAGTGGAGATAATATTATTTACCTTGAGACATATTTGCTGTGCAAATTAAATGAAAAAAAATCGAGGTGAACGAACTGTACAGTACAGTATTGATCATCCAAAGTGTTAATTGAAAAGCATCTCAGGTTGGAGGTGGGAAATAGCCTGGTAATACCTGAAGGTGGAGATCCAGAGACTGAATGTGGAGTCGCAGCCTCGCCTGTAGGAGTTGGGAAGCCTCGGACAGGCCACTTTCCTTCTGTGAGCGCTTCTGTCATCTCCAGAATGTCTCCAACTGTGTGCAAACCTGGGGCTGTGCTGAAAAACTGGAACGCAGAGTGGAAGGAGGAAACCTCACAGGTCCAGGAACGGTGGGCTGGGGTTGCTTTCCTCCCTTGGCACCTGAGCTTCTCAGTCAGCCTTTCTGATTGTCTGAGACTTGACCACTGTGTAGTAAGCCACCCATGTAATGGGCATCAGAGGAGGTAATGACTAGCAAACTGAGGAATACCTTTCTCTGGGAGCCTGGGTCAGGCGGTGTAACCGGGAAGAACCAGGAATTTTACTCCGTCTCCAGCAATTGCTGTTTACGGTCTGGAGACAGATTCTTTCCATAAAGTTTTTAAGCCAAGCACAGGAGAGGCCCTGAGGCTTCTCTCTGGATTATTCCTATTTGCATGTCTCCTTCTGTGCCACCCCCCCCATCCCTGGCATGTCTCCAAGAGGCTTCTTTTGTACTGTGTATGAATTAATGCCCCAATTTGGTGTTGGGAAAGATGTCCCTCTAGAGAATCTCTAAAATCACCCTCAGGATTCCATTCTTGCCTTTACTTCATAATTTAAACCTGGAGACCTGCCAATCCCGGACGTTGTAATAGGAATTCACCAAATTTATCTTTGTTTTATATATCAAGATTAATTTGTTTTCCCAATGCCTCTTCCTCAATTCGCCTACATCTCCTCATTTCTCAGAATTTTTCTTTTCTTCTTTCTCATCCCAAAAGATACTTGAACTTGAGGGGGATGGGGGAAGCTTCCAGATCTTTTATATTACATATAAGAGTTAGCTAGAAACAATTACCTCTTAAAAAGGGGGCTTACCTGGGAGATTACTCTTACTGCTTACTTTATACGTTTTCATAAACTGAATTTGATATACAATGTATAATTTTTATTATCTCTTAAAATTCAGGGTTTCTTTTTTCTTTACATTATGATTACAAGACTTTCCAATGACTGCTAAGTGGTAAAGGATATCATCTGTGTCTTTTTAAAGGACATGTATGTTCCTTAGTGTGAATCATACCTATTTTAATTAATATGACTTTTTTTCTCCAGAACCTCAAAGGAAAATAAAATTTCAAATGAGAAGGCTCATTTGTTCGATGTATCTCCTAAGTTTTCTACATGTAAATTTACCCCCCAGATTTTTTTTTTTTTTTCCCCCGATACGCGGGCCTCTCACTGTTGTGGCCTCTCGCGTTGCAGAGCACAGGCTCCGGACGCACAGGCTCAGCGGCCATGGCTCAGGGGCCCAGCCGCTCCACGGCATGTGGGATCTTCCCAGACCGGGGCACGAACCCGTGTCCCCTGCATCGGCAGGCTGACTCTCAACCACTGCGCCACCAGGGAAGCCCCCCACTCCAGATATTTTCATAACCACTCTCAAGCACATGAGTCTCCTTCTCCTCTCTAATAAGCATGGCTCTTCTTAGCATGTTGGGCTTTTCTCAGATGGAGGACCAAGGGGCCTTGGGGTCATCCTTTCTGCATAACCTCTTGGTGTCTGATAATGTAGACATACAACTTACAGACATGTGGGCTGACTTCATAGATGCCTCTGTGTGTCCTGGGTGGTGCTTGATTCTGGAAGGTATTTAATCAGTACTCAGGAGTGTTAAAAAACAAAATTCAGCTGAGTAAATTTGAAGATCTAATTGGCTTTATTCAGCAATTCATGTCTCGGGCAGCATCCCATCTAGAAAAGAGAAAGGCACTCTGAAGAGTTGTACAAAATGGAAGGTTTTATAGGCGGACAGAGGGTGGGGCGGAAGTTACAGGGCTGGATTCTTTCAGGCGAGGTTACCGTCCCTCAGAGAAAAATGGGGTTTCAGGCAGATTACCTCACTGACCAGGAGATTACTGGCTGACTGGTTTAAATTCTACTCCTGGGAGAGGCTGGAACTGCAGTTCCTTTAGGTATGAAGTCTTGGTGGGGCTTAGCACAAGCAACTCCATTTTGGAGTTGTTGTTTCTTTTTTTTTTTTTTTTCTTTGTGGTACGTGGGCCTCTCACTGTTGTGGCCTCTCCCGTTGCGGAGCACAGGCTCTGGACGCGCAGGCTCAGCGGCCATGGCTTACGGGCCCAGCCGCTTCGCGGCATGTGGGATCTTCCTGGACCGGGGCACGAACCCGTGTCCCCTGCATCGGCAGGCGGACTCTCAACCACTGCGCCACCAGGGAAGCCCTGTTGTTTCCTTTTAATGGGAGTGTAACACATGGAATATCTGGTTGACCCAGGGTGTAGTTATTTGGCTGCCACAAAATCAAGGCTTTACTGTATTTTAAGAATTTTAGAATTGAATTTAAAATTTCTGGTTTAATCATTGTTGTAGTTTGTACTGTAGGGAAAAGCACTGGCCCACCAGTCAGGAGACCTGCAGTCTACTTGTGGCTTTGTGACCACCTGGGTGACCTTGATCAACACGCTTTCTCAAGAAACAAAATGGCCCCATGGACCCTTTCCAGTTTGAACCCTCCCTGATTCTATGCTGTGCGTTGAGATGCGTGCCGAGGAGGAACTTGTCAGTGTGAGGCTGTGTGGTTCCAGGTTATCTGAAGGGCTGTGCTTTGATCCCGTGAACCTTTTTTCTCATGTGACACCTGTATTGCTGCTGCTTGAGCCTGAGATAATGTCTCAGAGGAGATGGCAGAAGTGGCCGCAGACTAGCCTCTCCCATCAGCTCTGTGCTTTCTGCATTTCAGATGCCTGGGACAGAGGACTCCCAAGATGCATGCGGCCCCGAGGAATCCAAGGGGTCCTTGGAAAGTCCGAAACAAGGAAGCAGTAAAATGAAACTCAAGAGTCGTCTTTCAGGTATGTGGACTCTTTGCCTGATACACCCGCCTGAAATGGAGCTTCCAGCCTCAGGAGCTCGGGAAGATAAAGTCATTTGCAGGATGAGCTCTTTTTTTCCTTAAAACCTCCAAATTCTTTTTCCTTTTGATGGTGCGTGCCCCGGGCATAACAGCCACCTTCAACCTGGCTGCCCACGTCAGTATTTTTATTTGAGTCATAATGAAATGAATGTCAACATCTCTGTTTGCCTCTGCTTAAACATCAATTTCCTGTAGTGTTTGGTTCACCTACTTCAACAGGACTTAAGGTGACCCTTTCACTGTGGAATACTCCTGATGGCCTATCTTTCCAGCAAACATACCTCTTCCTCAAACCCCTGGTCCATGGGAACCTGGGGCAAAGAGCTATTTATTTAGTAACAAATCTGCATCTCAACTAAATGGGGTAGGGGGAGGGGGGAAATGGGATGGAGGTGTAGTTTTTGTAACAAATAGATTTGCCATTTCCTGGGCACATCATAGCAGCTGGCCTAGGCCCTGAGAGAGAAAGTCAGAGGCTGTGTGTGGGGACTTCTGTGGGTCTGAGGCACTTTAGCCTTTACAGGCTCTTTCTATAGAAAAAAGAGGGGAAAAACCCGCAAATTATATTTCATGGCTGCGCTGGTATAAAGATACAAGCTGGATTCATTATCATCTATTAATTACTATTATGTTCATTTTTTTTCTCCTGAATTTAAAAGAAATCAAAACATTTTTGCGGGCCCCTAGAAGTGGCATGGGCCCTCAGCAATGTGTCTGCTGGTCTCACGGAGAAATCACCCCTGGCTACCCAGCTGTGAAAGACATCTGGTCTAGCAGGAAAAGCAGGCATTTGGAAGCTTGGTGCAATCAAGTTTACCCCTCAGCTCTTAAGTTACCTTATGACCTCGGCCTGGTTATTTAACCTCCCTGAACCTCCACTCCCTCGCCTAAAAAAGGAGATGATCATCCTGACTTTGAAAGGTTGAAACAAACAAAAAACACATAAAAGCACCTAGGACAAAGCATGGTGTATGGCCATCCCCCAGTATGTCAGTTTCATCTTCCTGCCGTCTCTGGCTGCCAACCAAGAGCATCTCCAACCCACATTGCCTGCCCCCTACTATTCTCAGGTAAGGTGGCAGGTTTAGGACCATAAAATACATCCATTTAAAAAAAAAAAAAAAACTCAGTGACAAAATGAATTGCTTTGTACTTGTAACTCAGAATAATTAGGTAGTGTCTATCTGACTGAGTGTTAGGATATGGGTTTGTGACAAAAAGCAATGTGATGACCAGAGTCTGATAAGACTAGAGGGAAAGATGGTCCTCACATGCGGAGAACGACCAGCTCCCCTTCAGCCCCGAGGAACAACTGAGAGAAATACATCTAAACCCTATGTGTGTTTGCGGTGGGGAAGGAGGTTTTAGGTCAGCTGTCTGATCAGCACCTTATAAACAGTTCCCAGGGGAGGGTCATAGAGCTCTGGGGAAATACAGGGACCTTTGAAACCAGTGCAGTCACATTCCTCATTTTATGGATGTGTCCAGAGAAGTTAAGGGGATCCCAAAGGTCACTCATTCAGTCTGTCTTCCAGACAGAGTTCTTCCTACCCACCCCTTGGCTTCCTGAGGAACTTGGAGAGAATCCCATTCCCCAGTCTGGGGCTTTACGGATACAGATGTGGGGAGGGGATCCTAGCTGACGACCTTCCAGATCTATGATTCTCCATGTTCGTACTATTAATTTAGAATGTGCAGGACATTCAGCTGAGTAGTAAATCCAGAACTGGCTACTCTTTGCCACAAATGGATGCCACCCTCTCTTCCTGTGTTTTTCCTAGACATCCAAGGCCATAACAAGGAAATATAGTAGAAGAAGCACATGCACAAAGTCAGGAAGAACTGTGTGCAATTCTCAGCTCTGCCATTACTGGCTGTGTGACCTGGGACAGGTGACTTAACTTCTTTGGGTCTCAAATTTTTCACCTGTAAGATGAGGGTTATAATTGCAAATCAGTGTGAATGCCTTCTAAATGCTGGGCCTTGTTGAGAGATCCAGTTGAGCGAATGTATATGGTACCGCAACTCCCAACTGTGGCAGCAGTAGGCCCTCACCACATGGTAGCTGCCATTGTTATGACCGTCGTCGTCAATATCACGTTCATCATTGTCATTTTCATTATCATTATTCATCGTTCTCGCTCCCTCTCAAGAGGGGAAGATGCTTGAATGGGTTCAGATAGGAAGATTCTCAAGAGCTTGCAGGTCATGATAAGGCACGAACAAGAGGTATGAAGACTGAAATGTCTCTGAGTTGTGATACTGGGGGAGGCATCCAGAGGAAGCAAGATAAAGGATGGCCAGTACATGGGCGGGGCTTGGTAGAACACAGGAGGAGGAAACCCGGGGTCTAGACTTGGGGCAAAATGCGTGAGAAATACTTAGGGACGATGGGGAAAAGAATTGGTTAGAGAAGTTTTTGGGAACTGTTTTTCTGCCTCAGCTATCTGAAAGATCCAATAATCCAACAGTAACGACGATTCAGTCCAGCAGAGAGATTTGGGGGAAGGAGATTCTTGGCATGGGAGGTGATGGTGTGGGCAAAATTGGGTAAAACTTCAAGTGATAGTTATATGCTTCCCAGTTTGGGTAAGGATGTGGGTAGAGGACAAATCCTCTCCTTTGAGGATCATCAGGCTAGAGCAGTGAATTCATGTAGCAGGATAGTGGGAGCTAAGACTGGAAAAGTAGTTTGGAGGCACCTTAAAGAGGCTTAAGGAATTGGTTCTCCATTCAGTGCTTTGAAATATGTTCAGTCTAAAGACATTTGAATGCAGGAGATTTTAATGTGATCACCTCCTAATTTCTGTGTCCTGTAAACCTGGATATTTATTTCATATTTTCTTAAGCGAGTCACTCTGGTATTCACATATCAGTATATTATCTACAGACACTACCGTATGTGGTTTCTCTTCTATCAATGGCAAGTGCTTCCCTGTCAGCTCAAAAGGAATTTTCTTCTAATAAATCTTCTTCAGATGAGTAAGCATGCCAAGATAGATTAACCTGGTCATGAATTATTAAGGAGGTTCTGTAAAGAGTTTCCAGCCATTTCCACTAAGATTTGGGCCAGTCTGGCTCCAAAATGACTAAAGCGATTTTATGGAACATTTTTCCTGATATTCTAACCAGAGTTTTCTTTACTTCATACCTCCTTTTTTTGCCAGCAGGGTCCCTTTTAACTTTGGTATTTTTGATTTATCCATGTTAATGCCTTAGGTTTGTGAAAATGAAAATTTTTCTTTTGATTGCAAAGGAATTTCAGGTGTTTGAAAACCTGAAATTTGAATCACAAAGTTAATATGTAGCTTTTGAAAAACCAGGCTTTTAGAAATGTCCATTATGATATAACTGTATCAGCCCTGTTCTAACTTTTCATCACTATTGAAAACACATCAATATAGTATATATTTTTAAAAGAGTACAGAATCATGTTGTTTTATTCCATGAAAAACTTCCTGAGAAATTTTTAGATAAATTGAAATTTTAAGTCATCAAATGAAAATATTACATAGTCTAGGAGAATTTGATATTTCAAAGAATCTATATGTATATATAGTTATATACACAAACACATATATACACATGGCTCTCCACATATATATAGTATATAATAAACATCATAATATGATTATAGCTACATTCAGTGTAATTGATCCATCATTTAAAATTAAAGTCCCGGGCTTCCCTGGTGGCGCAGTGGTTGAGATTCCGCCTGCCGATGCAGGGGACCACGGGTTCGTGCCCCGGTCCGGGAAGATCCCACATGCTGCGGAGCGGCTAGGCCCGTGAGCCACGGCCGCTAAGCCCACGCGTCCGGAGCCTGTGCTCCGCAATGGGAGAGGCCACGACAGTGAGAGGCCCGCGTACCACAAAAAAATAAATTAATTAAATTAAATTTCCTTAAACCCTCATACACTGTTGGTGGGAATGTAAACTGGTGTAGCCACAATGGAAAACAGTATGGCAGTTTCTCAAAAAACTAAAAGTAGAACTACCATATGACCAATCAATTCCACTCCTGGGTATATATATTAAAAAAAAACTAATCCAAAAAGATACATGCACCCGTGTTCACAACAGCATTATTTACAATTGCAAGATATGGAAGCAACTTGAATGTTCATCAGCAGATGAATGGATAAGGAAGATGTGTGTATATATACAATGGAATATTACTCAGCCATAAAAAAGAACTAAATAATGGCATTTGCAGCAACATGGATGAACTTGGAGGGTATTATGCTAACTGAAAGAAATCAGACAGAGAAAGAGAAATACTGTATGATACCACTTATATGTAGAAGCTAAAAAATACGACCAACTAGTGCATATAACAAAAAAAGAAGCAGACTCACAGTTACAGAGAACAAACTAGTTGTTACCACTGGGGAGAGGGAAGCGGGGGAGGGGCCATAGGGGTAGGGGATTAAGAGGTACAAACTATTAGGTATAAAATAAGCTACAAGGATATATTGTACAACACAGGGAATATAGCCAATATTTTATAATAACTATGAATGGAATATAACCTTTAAAAACTGATTCACTATATTGTACATGTGTAATTTATATTATACATCAACTATACTTCAATAAAAAATAAAAAATTTTAAAATGATTGAAGTCCCTTAAACTATCTTACTTTAAAATAGTATATAATATAAACTAAGTATGATAAAGATGTCTTTAAAAATCATTACTATAGGGGCTTCCCTGGTGGCGCAGTGGTTGAGAGTCCGCCTGCCGATGCAGGGGACACGGGTTCGTGCCCCAGTCCGGGAGTATCCCACATGCCATGGAGCAACTAGGCCCGTGAGCCACAACTGCTGAACCTGTGCGTCTGGAGCTTGTGCTCCACAACAAGAGAGGTCGCGATAGTGAGAGGCCCGTGCACCACGATGAAGAGTAGCCCCCGCTTGCCACAACTAGAGAAAGCCCTCGCACAGAAACGAAGACCCAGCACAGCAAAAACAATAAATAAATTAATTAATAAACTCCTACCCCCAACATCTAAAAATAAAAAATACCATTGAGAGAGTGAAAAGTCAAGTCACAGACATGGAGAAGATATTTGCAATACATAGATTCCACAAAGGACTCATATCTAAAATATATTAACAATAAAGAAAATAAAACTCTTGTAAACCAACAGAGAAAAATCCAATAAAAGAATGAGCAAAGAAAAAAAATAATAAAATTTTCTAGTAGTCCAATTAAAAAAGTAAAAAGAAGAAGAAAGGAATGAGCAAAAGACTTGAACAGCCTCTTTACAACCTTAAAAAAGAAAAACAGCCAATGAATACTTGAAAAGAAGCTCAATCTCACTAGCCCTCAGTGAAATGTAAATTATGAACCACAGGGAAATACCATTATATATCCAGCAGAGTGGCTAAAATTAGAAAGACTGACACTGCTAAGTGTGACAAGGAAGTGGAATAGCAAGCACTCACACACCCTGGTGATCCTGCGTGGTGAAGGGGAACATGTACCTGTAACCCAGCCGTGCCTCTCCTAGGTACATCCAACAGATACGTCACAGAACGTCCAGTAACAGTATATTCTAGATCGGGGTCAGCAAGCTTCTGCCCACAGCTGTATTTGTATGGCCCACAGATAGAAACGCTTTCTACGTTCTTAATGCATTATAAAAAAAAATTTTAAAGAATGTGTGACTGAGAGCATTTGTGACTTGTAAAGCCTAAAACATTTACTATCTGGCCTTTACGGAAAACGTTTGCTGACCCTTATTTGGGATCTGAAACTGGAAACACATCAAATGTCCATCAGCAATAGAATGGATAAATAAATTGTGCTGTGTTTATACGATGAAATAGTATGCAGAAAGGAGATGAACAAACCATTGGAATGTAGCAACATGAACGAGGAGCCCGATACCAAAATACACATATTGTATGTGTTCATTTATATCAAGTTTGAAAATAGGCAAAAGTGATCTGTGGTGTTAGAAGCTGGGATAATGGTTACGCTTGGGTGAGGGGGTTAGTGGCACAAAAGGGGACTTGGGGATCTGGTAATATTCTATGTCTTAGTCTGGATGTTGGTTATCGGCGTATTCATTTTGTGAAATTTCATGGAACTGTACGTACACTTAATGATTTCTGCCCGTTTCTGTAAGTTGTTACACTTTAACTAAAAGTTTGTTTCAATAGTCATTGCTGTACATGGAAAAAGGCATCCCCCAATCATGGAACTATACCAACCACAAAGTGATATGCCTCCAGCACTAAGAAGTCGTCTACTGATAGCATTCTCACTATTGTTTATTGCCTTATCAACCACAGCTACATGTTACTTGGATGAAACATATACATTGCCCTTTTTGAAGCTGTTCACTTCCAAAACGAGCACTTTCTTCCGAGCCTGGCATTATGGCCTCAGCACGCACCAAGCTTATGCAGGGCTTCATGGTTGAGTGCAGTGAGCTGGGCGCTTTGAAAGTACTGAAGTATTCGACACCAGGCCGTCTGAGCCACCATGAATGTGGGTGGAGACCGACAAGTTGATACCTATGCATGCTCTTAAGATTCTCTTCATTCTGTATCGAGTCATGTTTCCCCTCTGTTTTTTCAAGGGGGTGTGCACCGTCTAGAGTCTGTTGAAGAATATAATGAGCTGATGCTGAGAAATGGGGACCCCCGGGCCAGGATGTTGGAGGTCTCCCGAGATGGCCGGAAGCACTCTCTCCCCCAGCTCCTGGACTCGACGGGCACAGCACAGGTAGCGCAGCACCGTGGAGCCCCTGGCTTTCTTATCCAGTCACAGTTACTTGGTTAGGGATGGAAGAGCATGTTTCCAGCCCTGGGTCTCCAGGTTTTCTTTTATTCTCTCCGAGACCAGCAGGAGCTTCCGTGCTCTGAAGACCTGTCCGTCTATGAGGGACAGGAGTATTCAGGACTAGAGATGTAGCATAGTCAGTGAGATCTATCCAGGGAGGCTAGAAGGAAGTAGTCAGCCTAATATTTGAAAATAAAAGAGAAGGAAAAAAACCTTGATCCTCTTTCTACTGTGTGTTTTGGAAACGAGAGCTGCTTTCAACTGCCAGGAGACAATGGCGCGTCATGGTCTGTGGTAAGAACCACCATCTCTTGTTTAGTGGGTGTGTCATGTGTCAGCATAGCCTGGTGGGTGGGTGGGTGTGGGGACGTGTGAGGGACGGAGACGGTTGGGTGTGCCTGTGCTGTGCCTGGGATCCTACCTGTTATAGAGTCATGGCTCAAACAGCCAAGGTCAGAAGAGGCTGCCAAGAGGGGTGAGGAAGGTGGGGATGTTGATATTCCAGGGCCCATCCCCGCCAGAACTCGGGGCTCCACAGCCCTGCTCAGGGGCTCATCCTCAATTCCATCATCCTCAACCCAGTAGAAACTGGATAGATGTCTCATAACCAAGTTGGAGGCAGGCTCAGTCTCTGGGGAACTTGTGGAGTGTCTTTGAGCCCTGACACCATCAGCCAGAGCGCTCAAGAGGAGTCATTGGCATCTTGTCCCCAGGCCTGCAGTGAAGTGGAGATGGAGGGAGGAGGGTGTGGCAGTAGTGACACCTGTAAGGGCGTGGAGACTCAGATAGTTGAGTTCTAAAAGACCTGGCTCAGGGCATCTGGGTTGGGCCCTTGCTTTTCGTGTCTCACCTTTCTATAGGTAGGGCAGCTGAATCCCAAAGAGGTTGAGTATTTGGCTCCAGGCGATGCACCAGAATCCCTGTGCAGGGAGTTCTGCCTGACCAATAAAATTAAAAAGTGCCCGTGTTTCCGAGGCAGCTGCTGATTAGGCTGCCTTGTGTTGAATCCCCCCAGTGGCAACTTGAATTGGGGCACCGAGCAAAAGCAGAGCGAAAAACGTGCATAGGGCCTGGTTAGAGCTCCTCCAGACCCGTGTCTGGAGACAAGTCTGTGGCCTGTGCAGAATGATCCAATTGGATCAACAGAGGCGGGGGGAGATCAAGAAGTCATAGGAGAGCCGCGTTTCAGACGATTTTAGTTAGTGAGGAAGGTGAGAGCAGATCTGCTGCCATCATGGCCAAGGATGTCCAGCATTGAGGTGCTGATTTCCTAACTGACCCGCAGAGGAAACCTGACTGTATTTATAGCCCGGGAATACCTATTTCTTCTAACCAGGCTTCTAAGAACCAGGAAGCACAGGCTAGTGAAGATTTTAAAGAAGAAACTTTTTTTTTTCTTCAAGTTGTTCTTTCCCTTGTCTTCTCTTCTTATTTTCTGCCTTTTTTTTTCTCCCAGGATTCACCTTCCTTCCTTCCTTCCTTCCTTCCTTCCTTCCTTCCTCCCTCCCTCCCTCCCTCCCTTCTTTTCTTTTTTTTCTTTCTTCCTCTTCCTCCCTCCCTCCCTCCTTTCTTTTCTTTCTTTCTTTCTCTCTTTCTCTCTTTTTCTTTCTTTCTTTCTTCTCTCCCTCTACTAAAAAGTATTGTCTAGAATAGAGCTATCCAGTAAAACTTTCTGCAGTGATGGAAATGTTTTATGTCTGTACTGCCCAATATGGTAGCCATGTGTGTCTTTTAAGCACATGAAAAGTGGCTAGTGAGACTGAGGAGTGCACTTTTAATTTTAATTCATCTTAATTTAAATATAGATAGCCACAGGTGGCTAGTGGCTGCCATATTGGACAACAGAGGTCTAAAAATGTAGTGGGACCCCTGAAACTCTTCAAGAGAAGAGTGAAGCATGCTGGCCTCTGGTTCCCAAAGGGGAGATGGAATGAGGTGCTGCTGGAGGTTGGTGATCAGAGAAAGAGTTCCCTTATGAGTCTGCACATGAACCTCTGTATTTGAGAGCTATGCCTGGCTATTCCCATGACGGTTTCAGTAAAAGGGTGGTAACCTGGCCAAGCCAATGTCATTTTTTTAATGAATCAGAGTCTGGGAGGCCAACATGGCTGACAGATAATTTTGTAAAACAGCAAAATACAATTGTTCTAAGTTGCCAAGAATACGAAAATATCATTAGCAGATATCTGATTTCTAACTTTGAATGTAGAATATGCTAATTAAGGATAAACTATTTTCTAGTGTCTCTTTTCTCATATTAAACATGAAATGATTTTTTAGCATTTTTTGTTTATGCTAGAATATCTGTGTCATTTAAGCAATTTATTATTCTAAGAAGAATAGCGGGGCTTCCCTGGTGGCGCAGTGGTTAAGAATCCGCCTGCCAATGCAGGGGACACGGGTTCGAGCTCTGGTCCGGGAAGATCCCACGTGCCACATAGCAGCTAAGCCCGTACACCACAACTACTGAGCCTGTGCTCTAGAGCCCGCAAGCCACAACTACTGAACCCACATGCCACAACTACTGAAGCCTGCGTGCATAGAGCCCGTGCTCCTCAACAAGAGAAGCCACCGCAATGAGAAGCCTGTGCACCTCAACGAAGAGTAGTAGCCCCTGCTCGCCACAACTAGAGAAAGCCTGCACGCAGCAACGAAGACCCAACGCAGCCAAAAATAATTAATTAAAAAAAAAAAAAGAATAGCAAGGAGCTAGATTGTCGCAATGCTTTAGCAAGAGATTCGTTCAGTCTCTTGTTATAAATAGTGCACCCTGCTTACACACGTGGATATGGTGGGTGATGGACAGGAAAAAGAGATCGAGATTTTGAGCTGCTGTGTGCCAGGAAGGGAAAGTGTGGCTTGTGGGAAAGTATTTTATTTTCCAAATGTGAGGGATTAGAACTAAAGCTGCTGCAGTCTCTCAGCGGGATCTTTTATACTAAATAACAGTTGTCTGGGTTTGCGGTTTGGGTTTTATAAGAAACAAGGGCTTGCTGAGTTTTGAGTGAGTGAATTAAGCTTAAAATGGTGAGATACTTTCTAACCATGATTGTGAACTTGGGGTGGGGCGAGGGTGACTTCCAAGGGAGAACCCGACCAGAGGATGGTCATTCTGTATCTCCAAGGCCTCTCGGTTTCCGGTTCCTATCTCTAATCCAGAAAGCGAGAAGTAGGATCTGTGGAGTAGGGTCAAGAAAGAGCAGCCCCAGGTGGTTGCCAAGCAGCTCTTTATGTGGGGGGAAGAAAGCATGACAGCCAGACACAGTTGGGGCTGTTCCTTCAATGTTCTTTATAATAAACTTCATTTAAGCCACTGGACCAGATATGGACCAGAGGGCAATGGCTGTCTAACACAAAAGACAACTGAGGTTTTCCAAATCTGAGTATATTTTTATGCCAGAGACCACAGCAGGATGAGTGAGACTACCTCTGACCTCATGTGCCGACTTCTAGGAATACCACATCGTGAAGAAGTCTACTCGCTCGCTAAGTACTACTCAGGTGGAATCTCCTTGGAGACTCATTCGGCCATCGGTCATCTCTATCATTGGCCTGTACAAAGAGAAAGGCAAGGTGAGCTCCCTTCTGTACATTGTTTTGCTCTCCAGGTAAATGTTAGCATATATGTTTTAAATGGTTACTTTTTAGTGTTGATTTTACATGAAATAAAAAGTAAAAGGTATAAAGAAGAATAGATTAAGTGGTCTTTGGGTGGATTGGATTGGATTCCCTGGCATCCTTTCCTGTGGGCCTCCAAGTGACATCATACCATATTTGCCCTTATGATTTCAAGAGTCACCACCCGGCAGCTAGGGCACAATCAAGGATCGGGTAAATGCCCCAACTTTTACCACTATTGAAAGAAAGTCAGACCCTGCAGCTTCAGAGAATAATCCCAGTTATCCTTTGGAATGAATTTCATGGCATTGCCATTATTATAAGAGGAATAGTATAAATAATTTGATATTATACAACTACCAAAATATCCATTTTGATATTATACAAAAACAAAAGAATAAAACAAATACGGCGCCTGCACAGTGTGAAATGACTCTCGTGAGCTATTAGTTGATCCATGTGAAATTGACATCTTTGGAGATCAGAGATTGTCAAATCTAGCAATTTCATATGTTTACCTAAAACTTTCACCCTTTAATGTAATGCATAGCTAGCGCAATGCAAATGGATCTGAGGAGGGAAATGGTGAAGGGAACACAGATTTGACTTTACAGCTAGTTAGCTTAACTCTGAGCCTGTTTGGGAAGGACACCTCAGTTAAATACTACAATGAGAAGGGTGCCCTCAGTGAAATACTGCAGTGGGAAAGGATGCCCTTAGTGAAATACCACACTGACAACCTGGACCCCCACCTCCTTTGCATGTAGGGCCTTGGCTTTAGCATTGCTGGAGGTCGAGACTGCATTCGAGGACAGATGGGGATTTTTGTCAAGACCATTTTCCCAAATGGATCAGCTGCAGAGGATGGAAGGCTTAAAGAAGGTAGGAGAAGGCCTCTTGGTGGTCCTCAGTGCCAGTGAGCTTTGATTTCGGAGAATCTGCCTCCTTGCAGGATGTGAAGCAAATGGCACAGCAGCTAAGTCTGTGGGCTTGGTAGTCAGGTAGACCTGGGCTGAATCCAGCACTTACTACATCATGACCTTGGACAATTGATAGAACCTGAGCTTCACTTTCCTCTGTTGTAAACTTGGGATATTAATACGTACCTTGAGGAGTTGTTGTGAGGATTAAATGAGACATTATGTGAGAAGTGGCTTGATATATTTATTTGGGTCTTTAAATGTCTGTCTTGTCCCCTGGGTCTTTGATTGTGTTCCTTGCCTTGAAAATTCCTGAGAGTTTGCAGTGCATTCTTGCTTCGGGGCTGGAGTACAGAAACATCTTTTACACGCTCCATAGCACCTACCATTTTGCACACATGTAAACATACTAGACAAGCACTTTTTTGCTCCCAGCTTTATTGAGATATAATTGATAACTGCGTGTATTGAAGGTATACAACATGATTTGACACACATATATTGCAAAATGATTGCCAGACAAGGTTAGTGAACACCTCCATCACCTCACGTAATGACCTTTTGTGTGCTTGTGTGGTGAGAACGTTTAACATCTACTCTCTTAGCAATTTCCAAGTATATAGCAGTCTTGTTAACTATAGGCCCCATGCTGTGCCTTAGATCCCCAGAACTTGTTCATGAGTCCTGATTTTTCTCCTCCTTATTCCATACTTCCTGCATGGAATGATTGAATCACACTATTTCTAGTTACCTTCAAAAATGCTGTGACTGCTCCGTTCAGTTGGTCCAAAGATAGGTGATGTTGTGTTTAACCAGCTTATTTTCTTAAAACTGATTAAGAGTGAATTGGAGCCTCCTTTTTTGTAGGTAGAGCAATCCCAGAAGCCTGTGTGCTAACGATAATCCGTGACTGGGCTTAATTTTTTTAAAATTAATTTATTATTTTTGGCTGCATTGGGTCTTTTTTGCTGCTCGTGGGCTTTCTCTAGTTGCAGCGAGCGGGGGCTACTCTTTGTTAGGGTGTGTGGGCTTCTCATTGTGGTGGCTTCTCTTGTGGAACACAGGCTCTAGGCACGTGGCTTCAGTAGTTGTGGCACGTGGGCTCAGTAGTTGTGGCTCACAGGCTCTAGAGCGCAGGCTCAGTAGTTGCCGCGCACGGGCTTAGTTGCTGCGTGGCATGCGGGATCTTCCCGGGCCAGGAATTGAACCCGTGTCCCCTGCGTTGGCAGGCGGGTTCTTAACCACTGCGCCACCAGGGAAGCCCAGGCTTAATAGTTTGATGGCAGAATATTTATTTCTGTCTCAGAGGAAGGGTTAACTCCCAGGTGGTGTTTGTGTCTAGTTTCACAACAATATAAAATTTTAGCCAAGCATTTTTATAATGCATGTGCCGTGTGTTCACTTGATTGAAATTCATCCTGCAATGCCAGTAGAATGGAACAAAGTGGAGGGGAAAAAAAAATCGATAGGAGAGGTTAACAGCACTTGCTTCTCCTAAATACTGTATTTTCATATGTATTCGCTTACAATAAATAGAAGTCATCAGAATGGATTTTCAACCTGTTGGATGATCTGTCTTTTAAGTAATCTTGCAAAGATTTTTAAGGGCATGAGCCATTATGTTAATATTTTTAATTAACATAATGTTAATGTTTCCAAATATTTTAATTAATATTTGGAAACAAACCAAAAACCTCGCCTAGTTGAGTAATCGGTTATACCAGGTGATTTTTAAACAGATTATTTCACTTAGTTTACAACTTCTGTAATTGCATTAAAGAGAAGGCACATAACAATGGGTGGGGTACTGCTACCTTTTTAAACTCATATACAGGATTCCTTTAATGGAATACCCCACGTGCTCCTGGGATTGGCTGTTCGTGAGAGGAGAAAACGTGTGTTCTTAGGCTGCTTTGTACTTTGTTGTAAGTAAAGGGAGTTCCTCTTCTGTACCATACTGCTGTGCAAGGTTCATCTGTTCTTCTCTCTTGCACATCTTTGTAGTGTTTTTGATGAACTGCTATTCCCCAAAACAGACCATGTCACAAGAGTACAAAACCGGAAACTAGCTCTGTTAAGTCAACAGGATGTCCAAGTTCTTTTATGTTCCCAGCAGACACTATCAACAACTTGAAAGATGACCTGTGCCTTCTTGGAGTTGACGATGAGTCCAGGATAGTTTGAGGGAGAAGAGAGAAAGAGAGCGAGAGAGAGAGAGAAAGCAATTTGATATTAGTCTACAGTAATCTCTTAGAAGCGTATAATAACTAGCCAGCTTAATGACTGAGAACCTTGAACACCATCAGTAAGACCAGGCATCTAGACTATGGGGCTGGATGTAGATGGGGAGCTGCCACTCCTAAATAATATCTCACGAGTTTTTTTGTCTCTATCATTTAAACCATTTTTCACACGCCATGTCTTTCTGCAAATATAGGCAAGGCTTCTCACATGTTACGTGTGTTTGGGCTTCACTGCCAGTGGGTTTAAGTTGTAAAACAAAAACTATAAGAAAAGACTAGGAATTCAGTTTTTGCAGTTTGATCTCGAAATGTAGAACATCTATTATCAGACTTGGCAGTGGCTAGAGAATAAGATCTTGATGCTTCCCACAGTTGTTTCAGTTAAAGATGGTAATATAGAATTACTGCAAAAGAATATGCATTGTCACTTATTGTCCCATTTTGTGACATTCCTTGGAGCTAAGCTAATGAAAATAGATTGCAACAATAAAATTCATAGAGTTGTAAATCAGGGACCATATGGTATCTTATTCTAGTACTGACCAAGCAGATTCCAGTAAAAAAACTTGATGTTAATGTAATTCTCAAATTTGGTCACTAGGGGATGAAATCCTAGATGTAAATGGAATACCAATCAAGGGCTTGACATTTCAAGAAGCCATTCATACCTTTAAGGTAAAGACATTCTTATTGATCGCCTTTGTCTTCTTTGTTTTTCTTTATTTCTTTCTGGTTTGGGTTTGGTGATTTTTTTTTTTTTCCACCCTTTGATAAGAGGACAGCCTGAATGTTTTAGCCCTTCTTCTTGTTTTTTCAGCAAATCCGGAGTGGATTATTTGTCTTAACGGTACGCACCAAGTTACTGAGCCCAAGCCTCACACCCTGCTCCACACCCACACACATGAGCAGATCCAGCTCCCCAAACTTCAACACCAGTGGGGGAACCTCAGCGGTGGGTGCCGATGAAGCCAGTTCTTCGTCCCTGGGACGAAAGGCCCCCGGGCCAAAGGACAGAATTGTCATGGAAGTAACCCTCAACAAAGGTGATACCAGCTCTTCCTCATTTTTGTTACATTCTCTCAAATAATAATTTGTAATCTGTTCTTAGGTTCATTTTTTATATTTTTTTCTATGAATTGCTCCTTTGGAACACTCTGCTACCAACAACATATGTTATTCTCTAAATGGACAGTGGGATCAAAAGTAGAGATTTTAGTCATTTTACTAAAGTGAAGGGAAGTTACCAGTAGCACGATTTTTTAAGCTCTCTCCAGATGAGTCACGGTGTGTCAGAGACTCATGTGAAAAACATCACTGACTAGCTTAATTCTAGGGCTAATAAAACATTTTAAAGAATGAAGAATATAGTCAAGAATACAGTTAACACCAGTAACTGAAAGTCCTGGGTGACACCAAATGTTATCACTTTTAATCTTTGTCTCCTTTTCCTCCCCACCAGCTATAGAAATATGGTGAGCAATTAAATAACCAAGAGATTAGTTGCTAAAAAGAGAGGCGAAAGAAAACCTAAAGTTGTGTATGCAGAATAGAAGATATTACTTGGACTCTGCCTATTTCCAAAAGCAGCTTCGAGGAGGCTCTTTAGACTAAGAAGAGGATGGATCATTGATTGAGTAATTCACAGTCCATAGTTAGCCCCTGGTTCTGCCATGGACTCATTAACAGAATATGGCCCTATTGACAAAGAAAAGCAAAATTTGTATTCTGAGTCTGGTCCAAAAATAAATGGTTATTGGTCAACATATACATTAATGCCATTTCAAATCACTTAATACTGCTTTTCAGTTTTTGTTGTTGTTTTTAATTTTGTTTTCTTTCAATGACGCCTCCCACAGAGCCCAGAGTTGGATTAGGCATTGGTGCCTGCTGCCTGGCCCTAGAAAACAGCCCTCCAGGCATCTACATTCACAGCCTTGCCCCTGGATCAGTGGCCAAGATGGAGAGCAATCTGAGGTTGGTTGTAAACCTGAAAGTTTAGAGTTCTGGTGTGTTTGTGAATATGCGAATACACACATATGTAAGATACCTGCGCTGTTACTTTCCCCTGTGGGATTCTAAATGTTTTTATTATTTGCAGTCATATAGCCAGGATTACAATCAAAAACATCTCCAAAGATGAAAAGATAATATAAATGAAATTTGGTTGAATTCAAGAACTCCAGATCTTGGCTTTCCCTACCAATTTTGTTCTGTTTGGACTCAGAAGTTCGGTCTCAGAAACCTGACACAATACAACTCTATATAGATATCTATGATTATCCAAATATTTTCTTTCACTTTTATATTCATTTATGTAAAATTCATAGGAGATACTGGGAACTTCTCAAAATGATTTCAGAATCACTGGATACAAGAGAGTCCGGAAATCACGCCCTTGAACGGGAGGCCTTTATTATTAAGTACAATCTCCTGAACCTTTCCTGTTGTTTTACTCCTTTTTAAGAGGTGACGTCTAGATGCTTACTGTCTGAAATCACCACGTGTCTGATTTCTCAGTTCGGCTAGTTGAGTTGTAGATTGGGTATTCTGTTTATACAAGAGAGGTTTAGGTATTCTATTATATAGTAATTGCAGTGGGTCTGTGCCCACCTAAACTTCACAAGAATGTACACGTATTGCACGAAACACTCTGTGCAGACAGTATCATCTTTCTCCCCTCGAAGTTTCTAAGTCCTTGAGCAGTTGAGGAATTGACAAAATGACATTCCTTGAGGTTGCCATTTTGGGGTGCTGTTAATAGATTATATTATGTTTTTAGTTAATCATCAGAGTGAAGTTCCATACCGAAAAAAATTTAGCAAATCATCCAAAGTACATTAAAGAAAATATACTTTTAGAACCCAAGGAAAAAAAATCCTTTAATGACATCCCAAGATGATGTTTCTTTCTTGAATGGTTCCATATGTCTGGAGCCTGCCAAATGAACATTCTTCAAACCCCACATAAAGAGTCTTTGTTCTCTCGTACTGAGTTCTCTCCCTATAATTTCAAGTCAAAATGGGCATCTTGTCCCCAATTTCTCATTTGTTCAAATTTGAAACGTTTTTACAAATTCTTGGGTAACCTTTGAGCTTCAGATATTTCCTTCTTAAATTATATTACAATAATCATTTCAAGATGGTAGGGAAAGAGAAACTGATGGTGGTCGAGAGACTGTCACTTGATGATCAGAAGGTGGACAGACCTGAGATCAACAGTGTGTGACATCTGGGTAACCTCTCTGAGCCTGTGGCTTTATCTACATAATGGGAATAATAATACCTATTCAAAGCATTGTTATGTAAATCTCTCTGTATAGTGCCTGGCATATACTATGTGTTCAAGAAATGGTAGCCTTCATTGTTGTCCTTATTATCAATTTTATTTAACTTTACTACTTCTGAAAATGCAGATAGATATGCGTAATGGTCTTTGTCAGTTTAAAACCGAATGTGTTTATGACTGTGTTGCTTTTTTATACGTATGCAAAGATGAAAGGATGTCATTTGCTTTGTTAAAGTATTCAGAAAAGATTTCATATTATAAACCTCTCCCAGAAGGAAATCTTGTAAAAAGCTAACTGTTACCGCAGAGAGTTGATCATGTTGCCTCCCTAGCCGCGGAGATCAAATCCTGGAAGTGAACTCAGTCAACGTCCGCCATGCTGCTTTGAGCAAAGTCCACGCCATCTTGAGCAAATGCCCCCCAGGACCCGTTCGCCTGGTCATCGGCCGGCACCCTAATCCAAAGGTGAAGTATTTCATATTCTCCTGAGTATGGGAAGACAGCTATTTGTCTAGTAGCAATGACACACATGTTCCTGTGCCTACTCTTTGATGAGACGGTTCACCCAGCTGGGGATGGGAATCAGCCCGTGGCCACACAGTGACCAAGGTAACTGATACACACGGGAAATGAACCACTAATCTGGACTTCTTCGTCTCCACACTCAGAAAATTTTATTAGAAATTGTTGACAATATGTTTGGTGAATTTAAAATTTGTGGAAGGTAGGAGTGCTGCGTTCTGAGTAACCCCCAGCTGATTGTTTGATTTCTGGTGAGATACTTAACCTCTTTGGGTTTCTGCATCCAGAAAATCTGAGAGCAGTAAACTAGGTGATCTGTCCAGGCCATCCTTGACCTGAGCAAAATACTCTGGTGTAATTAAGGCTTAAGAGCCCACTAATTTTTTTTCAGCATCAATATCACATAGTTGGCCCATACTAACTTGCAGATAATCATAGCCCCCGTATCGCTGACCTCTGCTATTTACTTGGTTGTATCTCTTCTACTTATTCGATTGCTTTCAATTTTTTAAGCTAACCACAGGACACTTTAGCAAGTTCAACTCAACCCACTTCGAGCACTAATTTTTGTTGTTTTTGAGCACTCCAGGTAAAAAGCTTTTAAAATTAGCCTATCTCTAACATGGTAATCAGGTTGTATTTTACAAAATTTGACCTTTCAACAACTCAAAATGCTTATTAAGAACATTAGCTCTTCCCATGCCCGTCATGTGGCCACCCCTTTTGTATTATTTGTAGTATTATTTGATTACATCCTACATGGTCCCAGGCTGCTGTACTGGATGGACTCTTATGCCATTTTAAGAGTAAGACGTCTGTGCCAGGAGACCTGGTAGGTCCTCCCATGGGCCACATCTGAGATTTCTTTAGTGCATTAACTTTATGGGGTCATTTTCACTGTCTCGGTGGTGTTCATTTGTTGACCAGTTTCCCCTGTACAAATAAGCGCTATCCAGCTATGACTCCAGGCCTTGATTCAGGAAGGTGATGTCAACCACAGTGCTTGAACAACGATTGCCGTCAGACTGATTCAAACTCAACCCCACTACTTTCTTTCCCCCAGATCGTTTTCTCTTGTCTACGAGCATTCTTTAAAACGTCTTACATTAAAAACTGCTTGAATAAATATCATCAATAGAAAATCAAGTCCTGCTTCCTCCACCTTTTTCCATTTTTTCTACTTGGCACTCCCCATTTTTCTCCTTTCTGTTCTATAGTCCTGACTTTCCCTTAGAATCTATTCTAGTTTGTCCCCCCGCTGTCCCCATGAGTCTCTCTGGGTCACTTTTAACACCACTTTGCCTCATAGTCTCAGCTCCTCCCTCCGGGGTCCCCCCTTGGATTCCACTACCCACGTGGCCACTCCTCTCACCTTAGGGAGCAGCCCAACAAGCTGTGGCTGACCCAGCACATCCCTCAGCAACATAGAAAATTAAGTTCTCCGTGGGCTGCAGTTGTTGGCTTCCAGGCATGCCCGACTTCAAAATCCACTCCAACCTAACACAGGTCATGATTTGTTCGGAGGTCTGCCTAATCTCAGCCCAAAGCGTCTGCCTCATTCGCCAGTACAATCAAACATCAAAATGGCATTCCGGTGCAAAGCATAACAGTCCTGGTGGACTGGTGGTCTGTGATCCCGTGGAACACATGGGTTGACTCATGTTTCTAGCCGCAGTAATATGGTCGTCAGGATGGTGCTGGAGATGTGTCCAGTGAAACCAAATTTCAGTATTTGTTTGACTGGATTTCATGTTTCCTCCTAGGTAAACATGGTGTTCTTAGTTGTAACATCATACTATATTTTCCTTTTGGTCAAGATTCCATTTTACGTTGAACGTATTTTTGTACCGCTTATCCCAACATTTTATGCCAATAGTACATTTTGATACTAAATGTATGTGCCTTCTCAGTTTTCATGTTGTTCCAAGAGAAATACCACAAGGATTTTCTTTTCTTCTGTTTCTCATAATGACTGGAGCAGTGGCTGCCCAATTGGGATATTCAAACCCTCCAGGTCTAGACAAGCTAAGATCTAGACCTGCTCGGGTGGCAGCTTCTAGCTTACGTGAAGTAGACGAAAGTAACAGAGGCTCATTATTAATGGGTCCTGCGGCTTTCTAACTTTTGATTTGAGTTATCCAGGAGATCTTTCACTTGTTTCAAACCCCAGCCATTTTTTTTTCCCACTCAGAAAAATAATTGTGAATATTGAAAGTCTAATATCAAGAAAAATTTGCAACCTCTGTTTAATGGCTCAATTATACAAAATTACTCTTTGCTTTATGAAGGTATGTTGGGGGCGGGGAGATATGCCTGTGTGCATGTGTGTGTACATATTTATTTCCTGTGACGACTACTGGAGAGCGTTACATAAAAGCTATGATGTGATGATGATTTATCTGTTAGGTTAAAGTGTCATGCTGAATCCTGTACAGAAATATTTATTTACTTCTTAAGGCAGATTGCAAACTCCAAATATTTTTTATGCTAAACGTTATTTTAGTACACAAAATTACCATTCTACATTTCAAATATTCTTTAAAAAAGAAACTATACAAGTTGCATAGTTGTTTTTTAAAATATCTCATAGTTCAGCATGTATCAGGCTTTTTAAAAATCTTCCTACGAATAATTACAGTTATGGATAACAACTGATGGGGGTGTGGAAATCCATGAGTTTACCATGATACCAATAAATATAGAAGGAAAAGATAGTTATCAAATCACCGTTTTGAAAACTTCATCGCAATTATTGATTCAGCAAGAATAATCAATGATGCTAAAAGCATTGAGTGGAAATATATTGGGAAGCAGGATACAGACGGAGTTTCAAATTGTCTCCTGACAGATTACTCGTTAATGAGGACGACAATAGCAACAAATCCTGTGGAGAGATCTGGTGAACTCACCCTAAACAAGCGGTCAAAGTTAGCCCCAGTCATGAAGCACACTGACCCTGAGTGCCTCTGTGATGCACTGAGAAGGGAAAAGTTTTTGTAGTTTGGTAGTTTTTCTGCCCCCAAATGCATAATGTAAATCTAAGCAGGAAGAAGCTATCAGACAACTGCTAACTGAGGGTTTGAATTGGCCTGGTTTCTTTCACATTGTCAACACCAGGAAAGACAAAGGCTCAGAACTGTTTGGGGTTAAAGGTTGCTAAAAAGACGTGAGACCAGGACCCTGGGTTGCCTGACTGCCACCCTAGCCCCACTGCGCCCTCCCACCACCACCCAAAACATTTTTTTCTCTAAAGCATTGCTAGGCAAGGAAGTTGATGGGTGACAGGCCACTAAAGGTCCACCACAGATAAGGAGCTTGCACCAGAATGTAAATCGGTCACATCACTGTGCACACAGTTTAACTCAGTTGACATTTTTCCCCTCGCGAGACATTGATCAAAGAAGCGGAGCGCTGATTTGCCTTCTCGAGGAAAATCCTTATCTCCTCCCAGCCTGGTGTCAAACTTTCGGTGAATTATTTCCAGCCTAAAGACACACTCTGAGTGTCTCTGAACATTTCTGAAGGATAGTATTAGGAATGTGAAAGGTATATTAGACGGTCGTTTGTATCAACATTAAATTTCCTGAGCATGATAATAGTACCCGGGGTATTTAAGAGAAGGTCCTTGTTTTTAGGAGATACTTGCTAAATTATTTACAGGTGAAGGGTCACGATGTCCGTAACTAACTCCCAAATGGTTTAGTAAAAAGTTATAGGGGTGTGTGTGTGTGTGTGTGTGTGTGTGTGTGTGTAACGATGGAGCGTGTGAGTATAAATGTGGCAGAATGTTACAAAATAGTGAGTCTAGGTGAAGAGTATACTATTCTTGTGCTACTCTTGAAAGTTTCACCTAAGTTTGAAATTGTTTAAATAAAGTTTAGGAAAAAAGAATTAGAAGTGAGTGTTCTAGAGAGAGGTGCGTATCAGCCATGTTGTTGGTAACTAGAGCTGAATGCTTTGCTTCCAGAACTTGGGAACCCTTTGAAGTTCTTGTTTTGAATACATTGTTTGAAGCAATCGTTAACCCAGCCACACTACCTTACATGCCCTGATTTATTGCTTCAGGGGGTGGTCATAGTCTTTGGCCCTGCAGTTTTCCTCTTTATCTGCACTCCAGCCTCTGACTCTGGTCCTAGCTACTTGTATTGGGGAAAAATAAATAAATAAAATCGTCTAATTTGTGCTTTCTGCTGACAACCAGGTTTCCGAGCAGGAAATGGATGAAGTGATAGCACGCAGCACTTATCAGGAGAGCAAAGAGGCCAATTCCTCTCCTGGCTTAGGTACTGTAATTGCACATCTTCATTCAACATTCAGAAGAGTTTCTCGTTGAGTTCCCCCCAGGGGCACTCCCCTGCCCAGTATTATTGGAGTCTTGGTAATTATCACATTTGGCAGAAGTAGCTGTCAAAGAGATTCCAGGCTTTCTCTTTGCTGCCGCTGCTGCTTTTGATTTCTGCAGTTATTTAATGTGCTGTATTAAAGTTCCACCCGTGCATGCTTCTTACACTGCTTTAAGATAATTTGCAGAAACGAGTGAGCAGCATTTCAGGTGTTTATGTGCAATTCATTTGAAATGTTCTGGGTGGAAATGAAGTGCTACCAAAATACCAGCTGTTTTGGTAGACGCAGGGAGGGTACAATCCATCCAAAAACCTGGGATTTCTTTACATGAATTAAAAGTTTCAACTCAAGGGTAACAGAGGCTGCAAAAAATCATGATTTCCCCCTTCTTAGGTGGAAAGTTCAACCAGAGAAAGGATTGAGGTAGTAAGAATTTTATATGAATTTAAAATATGAAACTTTGCATCAAGTTGGAAAAGTAATGTTTCCTGTAGAGTGGATCTCTAAAGGGGCTCTGCAGACATGTCTGAACCCAAGATATTAAGATTGATGTCGGGAGGAGACTGAGGCATGAGTTACTGGTTGTCAGAGGCAAAGGAAGGCATACAGTTTTTTGGCAACCGTGGAATACCCTAATTATTTACGTCCATAATTAATATGTTGAAAGTAGGCATAGCCATAATGGGCTCTTTCTTCAGCTAACTCATTCTCCGGACCTGCCTGAAGGCTGTCCTCTCATAATCCCAACATATCCATTCAGTCAGTTATAAAAGATTTTATGAAGCCATGATCCTCAAGCCCAAGATCTTTTTGCTCATGGAATATAACTTAAAGTCTCAATGCTGAGTCTTTTTGTCCTTCAACTAAAAACTAAAATAGATATTCAGCCCTCTCCCTCATTCTTCCATAAGTTTTTTGGGCTGGTCTTCCTTGGTTCATTCATCCTTCAATCCATTTATCAAATATCACTGAACACTTCCTAGATCCTAGTGCTAAGCCTGCAGGGCCAGATCACCGATAGGTAAGTAGTCGAGGAAGGAGATGAGATGCATCCACTTGTAATTAAATTATATTGTGCATATGGAAATTGGTATATGGGTAGTATAAAACATTTTTGAAATTCAGAAGAAGTTTCTTCCAACTAGGATCATCATGGAGGTAGCCGCGTCTGAGGGTTTGAAGCATGAGCAGAATCTTGGGAGGTGGGACAGGATGGGGATCAGGTACCTAGGTAGACGGCACGCACGTCCATACGCACGCACGTCCATATCCACGCAGCGAAGGAGGTTTTGTTTAATATGATTGGCTCCTTCTTCTCCAGTTAAGGAGGTGAGCCTGTCTGTAAGGATTTGAGCTTCAGTGACAATATGGTGAATTTCTCCCCCAACAGGTACCCCCTTGAAGAGTCCTTCTCTTGCAAAAAAGGTGAGTCAAGACACACTGCTGCCTCGCTTAGCTGGCCCACGAACCAGTTCCTGAAGGCCATAAGTCAAACTACAGATCCCAGCCCATATTTCTGTCCATGAGTCATTTTGGCCACTTTACACAGGAAATGGCAACAATGTTCATTAGAGAACAAGTATACAAATGTGTGTTTATTAAATATTCATCCAGGAAAAGAACAGAACAACAAAATAAAAGAACTAAGCTACACTTTGAAAAATAGCTGCTTCATAATAAAGGGGGACCCTGGTCAGTTTGCGGGAGGGTACCTGCAACTTTAAGGAGAGTGTGGAATCTTTCTCAGGTGGACGTTCCCAAATCCCAGTGGATCAGAGAACAGGAGTCAAACTCTCCTATTTTGTTGTTGCATCAATAGGCCGAGCCAGTGCCTTGGAATTCCATTCTACTTCCTACCTCTTCCTCCAGTGTTTCTCCTGGGGTGGTTGATGTTTTGCTGCTGTGGCTTTTCTGATCACAGCCAAAAAAATATTGCTTAAAAACATTGTCTGGCAGCCATGCCTTTTAATGCATTGTTTAATTTCGCCATCCTAAAGTAAATGGAAGTAGGTGTTTACCATCAGAGCTGTTTTGAGTGACCACAGATGAGAACAAAGTGTTTTCGGGAAGATAGGATGCAACTACTGTTTAAAATAATCTGCTTCTGGTGCAAATTCCTCATCCCGCCCTGCCTTCTTCAACAGGACTCCCTGATCTCCGAATCTGAACTCTCCCAGTACTTTGCTCACGATGTCCCAGGCCCGCTGTCTGACTTCGTGGTGGCCGGCTCCGAGGATGAGGACCCCCCTGGAAGTGGCTGCGGCAGCTCCGCGGAGCTGCCTGGCGCCTCCCGTAAGCCATGACTTTTCCGATTCCACGATGTGTTGGTTTATATGTCACGGTGCTGGGATACGAAAAGAGAACTGGAAATCACACCTCTGGTTGAGTAGAAGCCACCTTTCTACCCGGGCTAAATTCAGAGTTTGCTCTTGGGAAATGCAGCCCACTCTTAGTGGCTGGCCCCCCACTTCTGTGGTAAATGGGCTGGGCTGACGTTCTGTACCCGCAGTGTTGAAGGATGCTGAACCGCCCCCTTTGGATGGTATTTACACAGTGTAGTCTTGGAATTTATGGCACCAAATCGTGGCTGGCAACCTGATGGCCTTACGTTTTAGGGCAATCCTAGCCAAACTCCTTCCCTCACTAGGCCCTAACTTAATTTTTTCGAAGAGGGCAGTGAGTGAAAGATTCAGAACTTAGACGTTATCAAATAGGGATTTTTAGAAAAAGACCTCATTGATTATTTTCTCGGTATAATCTGAAATAATGATCTGATGTGAACCATACTGACTTCTCATTCCTGCCGGTGTGGTTTCCTTTTGCTCATTTCTCCTGTTTGCATAAGAAAATCCCTGGTGTCGGGCGAGGCAGATGAGAACCCGTCTAGCTCATTTGGAGCACTTGATGTGCCTCCTCTGGTCTCTGATAGAAAAGTTGCAAGGCGGAAGCACGTGTAATCTTTCACTACATTTAACGAGAAGCGGAGAGTTTGCAGAGCAGCCCACGCTCTCCTTCCCTTCCCAGGTTGGAGTTTATAAATCGTGTGTAATCTCAGGCTTCACTGTGCCCGTTAATCAAGCCCCACCTCCAACTTTTGCAGATGAAGGAAGGACCTCAGGTGATAAGAAGGCCCAGGTGTGCAGGACCCGTGGGTCCCCGGGCATCCTCCCACAGAGGACTATTCGGCGGCAGCATTTAGGTCGAAGTCAGTAATGTGTTAGACATCACGGATGTTGACAAGTTAATACATTTCTGTCTCTAGGCAGCACACATGTTTAAGTGAAACAAACCAGAGGTTAAGATATTTTTAAAAAGTAGAAAAACAAAAAGGGAGACCAGTAGGAAAAGGAGAGAGGGAAGACAGCTCTCTGCTCTGTGGAGATCCCGAGAAACCGTATCATTTCAGCCTGGCGTCCAGTAGCCAGAAGGTGTGTATGTGGCATTTGTGAACGTGGAAATGCTCGTGTGTAATGAGGGGGGTCAGATTGAAAGACCACGCCAGATGGGAAGATGTTTCATTCAACTTTTCTTTCCCCAACCCCGCCAGCTCACAAGGAACCAGGAAAACCCAGGGCCAACAGCCTTGTGTCTCTAGGAAGTCAGCGGGCCTCTGGGCTCTTCCACAAGCAGGTGACAATTGTCAGGCAAGCCAGTCTTCCCGGGAGCCCACAGGTCCTCCGAAACCCTCTCCTCCGCCAGAGGAGGGTGGGCTGCTACGATGACGACGCCAGTGATGAAGAAGAGTTTGATGGCGAAGGGGACTGCATTTCCCTCCCGGGGACCCTCTCAGGTCCCAGCAGGTCTCTGACAGACGATGGCTCTACATGCGTCTCAGCGGCCTCTTCCAAGGTCACGGGTATCAACCAAGAGGCACATCCCCAGAAAACCCTGGTCAGCAAGGCCTCCTCGGTGCCTCTCCTTGGCAGCTCGCTGGACTTACGGGAGAGTGTCCCAGGAGGCGTGGGGGACACCCTTGTACATGCAGCCAACCCGCTGGTCCCTTCAGAGGCCCCCGAGGGGAGCCCTGGCTGCCTGGGGAGGAAGGAGCTTTCAGGATCGAGGAGTTCACCCAAGTTGGAGTGCAAAGCCGGATCAGGCACCCAGAGTCTGGCGAGCACGGACAGCCCCGGTTCCCTCCAGCAGAAGAATGACAACCTGGGGTCCAGGCACAAACCAGTGGCCAGGGTCAGCCCACACCACAAGAGGCCCGAGGCTGAGGCCAGGCCCAGGAGCTCAGAAACGGCCGGCCCGACCGATGGAGCCAGTGACCCGTGTGGTCCGGACTTGAACGTCCAGGCCGCTTCCGTCAAAGTGGCTGTGACTGGTTACCAGCCAGGAGGAACCGTGGAGAAGGTAACTGATTTCTCTTAGTTACTTGGGATCTAGTGAGTATTATATGAATGAGTGTGGAGCATGCTGTAAAGCATACGTTAATCTGTCTGAAAGGAAGGATGATGATTGGAGAATTATCTTTCAATAGAGCCATTCATTTCAATACTCAAACTGCTTGGGAGCCTGGTAATACTACGTCGCCAGGTTGGTGCGGGGAGGTGCCTAGGTACTGAGTCGTGAGATCATTCGGCCAAAAGATAGAATCGCTCTCTTACCTGTACACAGGGCCTGCGGCTGATGATGGAAGGGCAGTGCTAGGCCAGTGGAGGAAACCCCTGGGTCTGGTACCGGCTTCTCCACTGACTAATTGGTGGTCATTTGGGCAAGTTATTGCATCTTCCTGAACCACAGTTGTCTGGACTGTAAAATAGGGATGGTGCTGTCTGCCCTGATCATCTCAGAGTCGGGGTGACCATCAAATATAGGTTAATGGTGATTACGTCTGGCTGTCAACGTTCTGATTGATCCTTATTTTATCAGACTTTCTACAGTGATGATGTATAGTTATAGCTACTCATACCCTTGTTGTGAGTATCACATGAAATAAGGGGCATGCGTTCACTTAGAAACATATAATGTACCACATTAAATGCACGTTAATATTATTTATGTTTCTCCTTTGTTACCAGTATGTTAGAATGGCCCAGAATTATTAAATTGTACCTTTTTAAAAAAATTTTAACATACCTCCACTTTAGCAAGGAGAGAGTAAGAGAAACAAACATTGTTTACAGTCTCCTCAACATAAATAATTTCATTCTGAGCAAAGAATCTGAGACGACTTATAAGGCTATACAGGTATGCCTCGGAGATAATGCAGGTTCAGTTCCAGACCACTGCAATAAAGTGAATATGGCAATAAAGTAAGTCACATGAATTTTTTGGCTTCCCAGTGCATATGAAGGTTATGTTTACAGTGTACTGTAGTCTGTTAATTGTACAATAGCATTATGTCTTTAAAAATAATGTACATGTAATAACTTTAAAATACTTTATTGCTAAAAATGCTAACCATCTGAGCCTTCGGTGAGTCATAATCTTTTTGCAATAGTTTCATCAAAGATCACTGATGACAGATCACCATAACAAATATAATAATAATGAAAAAAATCGAAATATTGTAAGAATTACCAAAACGTGACAGAGACAAATATGACAGAAATGAGCAAATGCTGTTGGAAAAATGGCACCAACATACCTGCTCGACGCAGGGTTGTTACAAACCTTTAATTTGTAAGAAACACAGTATCTCTGAAGTGCAGTTTTTATTCCTATATTTATAAAGATGTGTGTTCAAGTGGTTTGTATAAACATACAAGAGAGCCAGAAAATACAAAGTCATAAAAGCTATTCTAGGCAGAAGGGGTTTTGCTGTTGGTTTTTTTACCTTGTAGAAAAAGTAGAAACTCACATCTTTTCCTCCTCCTAAAACATTATTACCTCTGACTAGCACATGTTTTATTTTTTTATTATTATTATTTTTTTTAACAAAGCTTTTTGGTCATAGGTTCAGTCATTTTTTAAAATATTTATTCATTCATTCATTCATTTGGTTGTGCCGGGTCTTAGTTGCGGCAGGCAGCCTCCTTAGTTGTGGCAGTCGGGCTCTTTAGTTGTGGCTTGTGAACTCTTAGTTGTGGCATGCATTATGGGATCTAGCTCCCTGACCCGAGGGATCAAACCCGGTCCCCCTGCACTGGGATCACGGAGTCTTAACCACTGTGCCACCAGGGAAGTCCCAGCACATGTGTTTAAAATGTAATGTTCAGCTAATGGGTAAACCCCTTCTTTTTAAAAGTATCACAAGTTTTGAATAACTATATGAAGCCAAATCAGGGGTTTTATTCATAATAATTTATTTCTATTAAAATAAGAGCTCTTGTACTTGTGAATCAGTATCCCCAGTAAGACCTTTGAGCAGCATTTAAAACTTTTGTACAAAAGAAGTTCAATTTTTCTCACAAAATTTTTAGTTTCCAAATTTTATTTTATTTATGTATGCAAAAGAAAATAGACTACATTGCCATAAGGTATTTACCCTCAAATATTAGAAGCTTAAAAAAACCCAAAACTTTCTCTTTTGGCAAATAGATTGTCTTCCACTGTTTTTGTTGAATACTTTTTAAAATTGAGATGAAATTCACATAACATAAAATTAAACATTTTAAAGTGTCCAGTTCAGGGCTTCCCTGGTGGCACAGTGGTTAAGAATCCGCCTGCCAATGCAGGGGACACGGGTTCAATCCCTGCTTCCGGAAGATCCCACATGCTGCGGAGCAACTAAGCTCGTGCACCACAACTACTGAGCCTGCGCTCTAGAGCCCGCGAGCCACAACTACTGAGCCCACGCGCCGCATC
The DNA here is from genome assembly GCF_003676395.1 of Aethalodelphis obliquidens. NCBI lineage: Eukaryota > Metazoa > Chordata > Mammalia > Artiodactyla > Delphinidae > Aethalodelphis > Aethalodelphis obliquidens. The sequence goes on along the minus strand of NW_020838024.1, from coordinate 5,817,392 downwards.
AACTGAAGCCCACGCGCTCTAGAGCCTGTGCTTGGCAACAAGAGAAGCCACCGCAATGAGAAGCTCGCGCACCGTAACGAAGAGTAGCCCCCGCTCGCCGCAACTAGAAAAAGCCTGCACGCAGCAACAAAGACCCAACACAGCCAAAAATAATAAATAAATAAATTTATTAAAAAATAAAAAAATAAAATGTCCAGTTCAGTGGCACCTGCTGCATTCAGTGCTGTACAGTCACTACCTCTGTCGAGTTCCAGGCTCTTCTACTGGTTTTATATTACATTTATGCCTTATTAGTAAACAGAAAATTCACTGAGTTAAACGCTGTATAGATTTCCCTCAGCAGATAATTGATATTTTACTAAATGATTTTTTTTTTTTTTTTACAAAAGTAGCTAAAAGATACTCCATCTGTTTCACCCCTTTCCTCTGCTGCCACCTTTGGGCCACTTTATGACTCCTTCACTCAGAGGGTAAATTTCAAATAAATCTGATTTAACTATTTAGCAAGTCTGTTTAGAAACTTTTTTTTTTACAGTAGGTATTAGATAGAAGAAAGGAAGATGAAGTAACTGACACTTGGCTAAAGTGCAATTTTGAAATGTTAATTTTATTTATTCAGCTTAGTCCCTCCCTAACTCCCAAAATGAGGAGCTGATTCTGGTCTTGGATATCTTTTTTTAATTATTATTATTATTCAGATTTAACTGGGCATCCTGTGTGGTTTGGGGGGTTTTTTTTGGCTGTGTCTGGTCTTAGTTGCGACACGCAGGATCTTCTGTTGTGGCACGTGGGCTCTTCGTTGTGGCATGTGGGCTTCTCTCAAGTTGTGGCGCGTGGGCTCCAGAGCACGTGGGCTCTATAGTTTGCGGCAGGCAGGCTCTCTAGTTGAAGCGCGCGTGGGCTCAGTAGTAGTGGCGCACAGGCTTAGTTGCCCCAGGGCATGTGGGATCTTAGTTTCCCGACTAGGGATTGAACCCGCGTCCCCTGCATTGGAACATGGATTGTTTACCACCGGACCGCAAGTCCCTGGTCTTGCATATCTTGATGCAATATTATAACAATAAGGCCTTACCTCTATACAGCCTTTCGTGGGTTTTTTTCTTCATTTTCTTATTTTTTAAATTAATTTATTTTTATTGAAGTATAGTTGATTTACAACGTTGGGTTAGTTTCAGCTGTGCAGTAAAGTGATTCAGTTATACATCCATATATACCTATTTTTTTTCAGATTCTTTTCCCTTATAGGTTATTACAAAATATTGAGTATAGTTCCCTGTGCTATACAGTAGGTCCTTGTTGGTTATCTATTTTATATATAGTAGTGTGTATATGTTAATCCCAAACTCTAATTTATCCCTCCCCTCCCCACTTTCCCCTTTGGTAACCATAAGTTTGTTTTCCATGTCTGTGGGTCTGTATAGGTTTTTGTATGCTGAGTGTTGTAGCTGTTATCTCATTTAATTATCCTTTATTTAAAACTCTATGAGTTAGGGCAAGTCTTATCATCCCCATCTTTTTTCTAATTTTTTTTATTTTGGTAAAATACACATAGTATAAAATTTACCATCTTTTTCTTTTTTTTTTTTTTGCGGTACGCGGGCCTCTCACTGTTGTGGCCTCTCCCGTTGCGGAGCACAGGCTCCGTGGCCATGGCTCACGGGCCCAGCCGCCCCGCGGCATGTGGGATCTTCCCGGACCGGGGCACGAACCCGTGTCCCCTGCATCGGCAGGCAGACTCTCAACCACTGAGCCACCAGGGAAGCCCTAAAATTTACCATCTTAACCATTAAGGTGTACAGTTCCATGATATTAGTATATTTAGAAGGTTGTGTAACCATCACCACCATCCATCTCCAGAACTCTTTTTATCTTGCAAAATGGAGACTCTGTACCCATTAAACAACAACTCCCCGTTTCTCCCTCCCACCAGCCCCTGGAAATTACCATTCTTTTTTCTGTCTCTATGATTTTGACTACTCTGTGTACCTCATATAAGTGGAATCATACATTTGTGGTTTTTTTATGACTGGTCTATGTTGCTTAACATAAGTCCTCAAAGCTTATCCACGTAATAGCATGTGTCAGAATTTCCTTCCTTTATAAGGCTGAATAATATTCCATTGTATGTATAGAACACATTTTGCATATCCATTCATCTATCGATGGACACTTGGGTTGCTTCCACACTTTAGCTATTGTGAGTAACACTGCTATGAACACAGGTGTACACACATCTCTTTGAGACCCTGCTTTCAATTCTTTTGGGTATACACCCAGGAGTGGGATTACTGGATCATGTGGTAGTTCTGTTTTTAGTTTTTTGAGGAATCTCCATACTGTTTTCCATAGTATGGAAATGGCTACACCATTTTACATTCCTACCAACAGTGCACGAGGTTCTAATTTCTTCACATTCTCACCAACACTTGTTATTTCTGTATTCTTTTTTTTTTGTGGTGCGCGGGCCTCTCCCGCTGCGGAGCACAGGCTCCGGACGTGCAGGCTCAGAGGTCATGGCTCACGTGCCCAGCTGCTCTGCGGCATGTGGGATCTTCCTGGACCGGGGCACGAACCCATGTCCCCTGCATCGGCAGGCGGACTCTCAACCACTGCGCCACCAGGGAAGCCCTATTTCTGTATTCTTGATTGTAGCCATCCTAATGGGTGTGAGGTAATATCTCATTGTGGTTTTGATTTGCATTTTCCTAATCACCCACATCTTAAAGTTGAAAAAACTGAGGTTTAGGAAGAGCGACAAGACCATAAATTTCTATTGGACCTTAAACCCAGAATCTGAATCTTATGGCTCCTGGTCCAGGGCTCTTTGAACTTTCCCAAACCAGTTCTCTGTGTGTGATGCCTTAGGACACAGACACCCTGAAAGCCACTGACAGTGACTTGTAGTTGTCCTTGTGCCAGGACTCTCTGGACAAGCTGACCGTTGGGGATGGGCGAGTCCCCACCGACTGGGGGCCAGCTGGTACCCCGCCCCACCCGGATGCTGGCCACCCCACAGAGAAGCCGCCTGAAGCTGTACCCGAGCAGGGGCAAGAACCCGGGACAGGTAAGATTACTTTATCACTTGTTAAGCTTCAGGATGGGAGGGCAGAAGTTACCTTAACAAAAGTGTTATCGATATATGCGGAGAATTTTGAGGGGCAGAGAAATCTTACACAGGTTAATGATAGTTAAAGCTGCCTGCATTTAACAACTTGACTAGATCATTGTGCCTGAATTCATAGTTTTCATTCCATGTCGAGTGTGTCTGTCTTCAGCCAGTCCACAGCCTTTACCCATTTTCTGACATGTACCTTAGTGAATGAGGCACGAGATGAAACAGAAACATATTCTGCCCTTCAGAAACTCAACACCCTGCTTACGTGAAATCAGTTGTACTGAGAAGTGGCAGGAAAAACCTCCACAGAGGACAAGTAAAAAATTAATATTTTTTTACCTCATGTATCCACAGAAAATAATAGCTGAGGAGCCCTCCGAGGTCAGCAAGATGCTCCCAGGCCTGCGTGACGGGCTCTGGCCCTGGCAGGCTGTCCTCGGCACCAGTGGCTCAGCTTATCGGCACACCTGTAACCTGCTCTAGTTAGGGAGCTGCACCAAGCCCTCCCTGTCCTTCTACACCGACGACATCAGTTGTAAAGGTTGCTGGGCCTTCGACCCCTGACATGCCATAACTGAGCCAATGTGCTTCCCATTATTGAGTATTCGGGGAGTTTCCAAGTGAAGGAGTATTTTGAAACATGATGTCATGGACTGCCACCATGTAATTTAATCTCCTTAAATAAAACCCTCTTAGGTTACACACTTTGCACAAAAGCCAAATTGCTAACAACATTTTAGGGTTTGTTCAGCGAGTGAATCACCTGAAAAACAGCCTTACATTCCCTCCTTTTGTCTCATTGCTACTTTTCCCCGAGGTTGGCACCAGCAGAAGCAGGAAAGTCATGCTGAAGGGAGTTCAAAAAGGTTGAGCAGAGAAGGACAGGAGGCCGTGGATGTGAATCTTGTGGTGCCCCTGGCCATCCTCGGGGACCTGGGGAAGTTGTGTCTGGTCTCTGTGCGTGTCTTGATGAGCCAGCCTTGTTGCTGCCAGGTGCTCTCCACAGAGGTCAGGGTTTAGGTAACTGGCCAGCCTCCTGGGGTGACCCCTGGCCATGAACTCTGTGACCCCAGATACATTGCTTAACAGCTCTGTGCCTCAGTTCCCCACCATTCCAGTGCAGATGGTCACAGTGCTGGGAGGAAAATTAAGTGCATGAAAAACTCTTAGCGCAGCGCTAAGTCCCAATAATTAGTTCTTAATTATTGACCGCCCCCTTCAGAGGGGGTAGGCATATGCAATTAAGATGATTTGCATGGGAGATGTGGAGTGAATATAACATTTGGGGGAGATACACTTTTCAAAGCAAGGGCTTTCATTGTGACTGAGGTTTTCACTCCAAGCTCAGACCCAGAGTTCGTAAGAAAATGCAAATCTAATGTTCTTTATCATGCCAGTTTCCCCATCTATTGTAAGATGCCATGTGCCAGAGGTGGACAGCTTAGCTCACGCACCTGCAGGCCTTTTGCAGAGGAGCCTCCAGGACAGAGTGGCTGTCCAGAACCCACCTCATGGAATGACTTTACTTCCCACTGTCTCTAGGCAGGTGTCATCTTTCCCTGCGCCTTGGAGATTCCATGCTTTTTCTTGCTTCTCTGCTTTGACTCCCTTTCCTTCCTCACCTTCCTTCCCTTCGGTCTCTGATCAGACTATCCCTCCAGAACCCCACTCAGGTCCGGACCCTCCTGTCACAGCTTCCCGGGATAATCTTACCTCCTAGGTCACCCACACCCCCGAACCTGGTCAGGACACACTGGAGCTCAGGACAGGCTTCCATCTGTCTGGAGCATTCCATGTGTTTTCCCCAGTTAGCCTCCTCTCCTGCACGAAGCAGTAAGGCCCTCAAGTACCCTGCTTGGACTGTTTTACTCTACTCTGGCTCACAATCCACGGCATGGGGCTAAACCCCGACGTGATCAGCCAGGGACTGAGAGGTTTGCAGAATCAAATAGAACAACGGCCTGACTCCTGCGGGGTTTGCCATCAGAGGGCAGATGGCGCACAGAAACCCAAGTGAAGGATTTCTGGCGGCCCCCATTCTTATAAACAACCAAAGAGGGCAGAAGCAGAGGTTCCTTCTGCCATCCAGTCTGAGTTATTTTAGAGCTTCTAAAGCTTGGTGGTATTTGTTAGATGTGAGCACTCTGTAATTTTAGAGACAAAAACAAGCCTACATTTAGGCTGTGGGATGTCCTTCTAAAAGAGACCAAAAAATGGAGGCTGTTTACAGTTTTCCACTTTTTTAATTGAGAGGTTTTCTATTTTCTTACCTCCCCCCCGCGTATGTCCTGTGCCACCCACCTTCTGTTTACATTCTCCACACAGGACCCCACGGCTCCCCAGGCCCCCTCCCTTCCCCAGGGGAGAAGGGGGTGGTGCACCCTGACCACAGCAAGACCTCAGCGCACGCAGGGCCAGCGAGGCAACCCGAAGACCCCGGAGAGACAGAGTCACCCAGGGTGCCTGAGTCTGAGGACAGTGCATCCCAGGGGATGATGGCCACAGCTCATCCTGACCTCAGCGAGACCGGAGCGGCCCCAGAAGCCAGCTCGCCCCGCGCCACCCGGAAGGCCGCTGCCCACAGTGGAGCGGGACCCGCGGCCGAGGGGGCATCTCCGGCCACTGCCATGCTGTCACGAGACCTCACGACCCTGGAGAAGAGACAGGGGGTTCCGGGTCACCACAGCGATGCTCTGCAAACCACGGGAACCCTCGTGCCTGGAAACTGCCGGGGGTCAGCTCTGCCCCGAGGAACAGACTCTGGGTCTGCAAGGGCGCCGCGGGCCAGCCCCTCCCTGCCGTCACCGAGTGACAAGGCCCCGGAGGGGTGTGGTGGTGCCTCGGGGCCCGGCTGCCCCAGGGGCAGCGGGAGCAGCCCCGTGACTGACATCGACAGGCTCCTGGAGGAGCTCGATGCTTCTGGAGCAAGGCTTCCGCCTCCCGGGAAAGGGGCCCGGCTGAGCCGGGAGCGCGCTGCCCCGGGGCCGCAGCGGGCCGAGTCGGACCCGGACTCGGGGAGCCAGGCCCCCGGCCCGAGGAGGCCCGCGGCTGCCGGTCCAGCCCCTTGCCCCCAGTGGGCCCACCAGCCTTCGGTTCTGGATTCCATCAATCCCGACAGACATTTTACTGTGAACAAAAGCTTTCTGAGCAGCTACTCTAGAAACCTCAGCAGCCTCCACGAAGACAGTACGTCGCTGTCGGGCCTGGGCGACAGCACGGAGCCGTCCCTCTCGTCCATGTACGGAGATGCTGAGGACTCGTCTTCGGACCCCGAGTCGCTCACCGAAGCCCCACGAGCTCCCGCCAGGGACAGCTGGTCCCGTCCTCGTCTTTGTCCTCGTCCTCATGGGGCTTCTCACAAGGGAGACACGACGGAGTCTGAGGAAGAGCAGGTTGAAATCTGTGCCACGAATGGCCCCCCCGATCCACCCGCAGCCAGCGCTCCTGCCCTTGCCCAGGGGGCCGCCTGCCCTGCCTTCGCCAAAGCCCTGCCACCGAAGCACGGAGCCCTAAGCCCGGCGGCGGGGGACGCCGGGGACGCCGCCGCCTCCGCGCCGGGAGCCTTGGGCCCAGCAGCCCCGGGCCCTCCACGGCTGCCTCTGCCCTCGGACGCCAGGTCTCGGGAGCCGGAGACGCCCGAGGCTGCACGGGCTGCCGAGGACCCCGGGGAAGCCGCCCAGCCTCCGCCCGGCCCCAGGTCTGTCCCCGGGCCCCCAGGCCCCCTCAGCTCTCCTAACATGGTGAATGGTTTGGAGCACGACTGGCTGGATGACAAGACCTCACCTGAAGAACAGGAAACAAACGTTCACGCCACTGGAAACCCGGGCGCCCTCGGGGCGTGCGACCCCGAGAACAGAGACCTGGCTCTGGCAAAGCTGCACATCTCCGAAGTTCAAGACCCGGACGACTTGCTGCCAAAGCCGAAACCCGTCTCCAGGCGGCCCATCATGGCCTGGTTTAAAGAGATAAATAAAAGCAACCAAGGGACGCAGCCGCAGAGCAGAAGTGAAACGGAACCACCCACGATGCCGGCCAGAAGGCCCGACCCCAAGGACCAGGCGCTGAGCTCCGGCCACAAGAAGGGGGTGGCTGTACGGGACAGCCCCCCTCCCCGGCTGAGTCTTGAGAATAAAGACCTGCCTAAGAAGAGCTCCATGGAAACCCTTCTGAGTACCTGTCAGAAACCCAAAGCCGGTCCTAAGCTGAAGAGACTGAGCATCAAAAGCAAAAGCAAAGTCAGCTCCGAGGCCCCAGCCACTCACCCGGCGAAGGCCGGGGGCACAGAGCACAGGAGAGCCCTCGTTTCACCCCAGGCCTCCCACAAAGTGCTTTCTAAGGTGGCATCACACCGGTTCCACACAGGTGACCATGAGGAACCGGACAGAAGCGCCGCAGCCGCCCCCCAGCCTCCCCAGTGTGTGGAGGGCAAGCTGCCCCAGGGGACCCCAGGCTCCCTGAAGCCCTCGGCATCCGACACCAGCATCAGGATGTTCATTTCGCCCTTGACCTCCCCCAAGACCCTTCCTGAACAAGGTGCGTGCAGTAGGCTCCACCCGGCTGTGCACTCAGAACCTGACCGAGGCTGCCCGGCCGCCCCCAGATCTCCGAAGTGTGGTCCAGAGAGCAAGGCTCCCCCTGCGTCCCCTGGGCTGGTGAGTCCCACGGCACCAAGGAGTGGCGCGTCCACAGCGGCCGGCAAGCGGGAGGTCCCCCCTACCGGGCAGGGCGAGCAGCCCCCGTCCAGCCAAACGGACTCAGCAGCAGAAGCCTCCCAGGCCGGAGGGACCGGCGACAAAAGAAGCAAAATCATTGCTGGTGAGCCCCTTGAAAGGACCAACGAGCTGAAAATCATTGAGATCTCTTCTGAAAGGACGCCCAAGAATGCGTATGGTGACAAGCCAGCTGAGAGTGACAGGCAGGGAGAGTTCCTGGCCCAGAGCACCTGTCAGGAGAAGAGCGAATTCAGGCTCTGTCACCAGTCAGTGGACTCGTCCCCAAATCATCCATCCTCACGCACGTCTCGGGCCTCCCAGGTGGAGCAGGGAGCACAGCAATCTGTCAGCAGGGCGAAACAGACTTCCTCCCCCTCCCGGCAGCTGCCAGCTGAAAAGGCAGATCCTTGCCAGGGAAAGTCAGAGCACAGGGCAGACTCCCTGGGGCTGCCCAGGAACGGCGCGACCGTGGGCCCGGCGCCGGGTGAGCACCCCTACTTCACGCCAAGGCCAGCAACCAGGACCTACTCCATGCCGGCCCAGTTCTCCAGCCACTTCGGCCGGGAGGGCCATGCCCTACACAGCCCAGGGCGCCCCCCCCGGGACGGCCAGCTCTCTGCCACCAGCGGGGGCCTCCTCGAGGCCAGGGCGTCCAGAGGCAGTGTTCTCAGCCTGGTTAATGGACAGGGCGTGTATAGCGTAAAGCCCCTGCTGGAGACTTCGAGGAACCTTCCAACCACAGACGAAGGGGATGTCCTGTCAGTGCAGGAAACAAGCTGCCTACTCACAGACAAAATCAGAGTCACCAGGAGATATTACTACTCTGAGCAGAACTGGCCCCATGAATCTACCTCATTTTTCTCTGTGAAGCAGAGGATCAAGTCTTTTGAGAACCTGGCCAATTCTGACCGGCCCACGGCCAAGTCCGGGGCCTCCCCGTTTCTGTCGGTAAGCTCCAAGCCTCCCATTGTTAGGCGGTCTTCAGGCAGCGTGGCTTCCGGGAACCTCGGCCACTCCAGTGACGCAGCAGCGAGGTCGCTGAGACGCAGCCTGAGTTCCTGCAGTGAAAGCCAAGGTGAAGGCAGCACCCTCATCCCCCCGATGACCAAGTCCCCGTCCAGCATGACTCTGACAGCCTCCCGGCAGAGCCCGGGGGAGGCTGCTAAAAAGGGCGCTGATTCAGACCCGAAGCGATCACTTGGTCCTTCGGGAATCCCCACCCCAACGGTGACCCCAGCCTCTCCCGCCAAGAGAAACAAATGCTCGGTGCGTCACACCCAGGCCTCACCTTTGTCCCGCTCGAAGCTCCAGGAGCTGAGAGCCCTGAGCATGCCTGACCTCGACAAGCTCTGCAGCGAGGACTTCTCGGCCGGGCCGACTGCTGTGCTCTTCAAAACCGAGCTGGAAATCGTCCCCCGGAGGTCACTTGGCTCCCCTGCTGGAGGCCTCCACGGCTCCACTGCCCTTTCATGGACCGTGAAGGGGGCGGACAGGGCCTGTCCAGGGGGAAGCAGCCCTAAAGCCACTGAGCCTGGGGCACCCAGTTCAGCCCGCGATGTGGGTGAGACCACCCAGGATCTGCCTTCCGGAAAAAGTTGGTCAGTTAAGTAAGTATCCACCCCTGCCCTTTTAGGTAATTAAACTTTTTTTTTGATGGACTGGTTTTAGATTTATAGAAAAGTTGCAAAGATAGTGCAGACTTCCCCTGTACCCGTTACCCAGCTGCTTCTGATGTTAACGTCGTACGTAACCACGGTCCATTTGTCTAAAGAAAGAAGTTAACATTGGAACAACACTATTAGCTAAACAACAGACTTTATTCAGATTTCACTGAATAAATTCCACTAACGTCCCTTTTCTATTCCAGCCTCCAATTTTGGTTTTAATATCATTATTGGGAAAATACAGTGCCTGCAGGGAAAAGTGTTTGCCAAAATGTTGCTCTAAAAAGAGGCTTCTATAGGCTAGGGCACTTATACAAAAGTGGAGAGAGAGACAGAGAGAGAGAGAGAGGGAGATGGTTGGACAGGGAAAGCCGACGCTCAGGGGAGAATCGGGGCCTTTGAGGGTGAGTGGAGTCAAACGGGAAATTTCTAATATGTTTTAAAATATTTCGCTGGAGCCTACAGAATATTTAATATGTCTGAAATTATCTGTTAAACTCTGGCATTGGTCTCCTAACATCTTGGAGGGATCCCAAAATCCATAGGAATTCCCACTGCTATCAGCAGTGAATGAAATTCCTGTTCAACATTCAGAATTCTTCAAGCAGTTTGGAGTGGGAGTTACGACCAAAAGAGAGTGTGAAAATCAGAAAATACCTGCAATATGGTAGAAAGATCATTCTAAATGCATCCTAGCAAAATGGAGAAACTGCTTTTTTCTTTAATGTTCTTCAAATATATATTATTTAGTTTGCATCAACTCCTGGTCTCAGCGGGGGATCAGCAAAGACTGCAGTCTGTTCTGTCATCAGCGGGGTCAAAATCTACTGTCCTAGCTCTCATTCAGGAAGCGAAAGCACAATCAGAGGTGAGTGAAACACAGAAAACACAGGAAGAGGGGACCGCTGCCACCTCGGTGCTCAGGCGTGTGCCACGGGCTCAGAGGGCCTGGGAGGGCCCTTCTCCGAGGTCTGTGTAGCGAGTCCTACAGCTCAGCCTGACTTCTGTCTCCCTTGCTTGTTGCTTGATTGTCTTGAATTTTTAGGTGCCAGATTGGTGTTTTAATTCCCCAGCAGCGAGTTACCATCTTCCCTACCCACCCCCGCACCTGGAGTTTGTCTGCAGTGAGTCCTGCAAATAGGACGAGGCATCCTGGAACTGTCGGGGAAGGGCACAAGTACCAAGTACCTTTGTCCACCTAACTGGACATAAACTACCTGTCAAGGGAGCCACCTGCTGGGGAAATGAGACTTAACGGCTGTGTAGCCCTACCCCAGCCCTAAGTGTAAGAGCTTCAAAGAAGCTGATTAGTCATTACAAGTAAAATTTTTCAGTAAATTGGATGTGACAGTAAACAACAACAAAAGAAACCACGGTCCATATCTAACCCTGAAGCACATTAATTTCTCAGAACTGTTCACTGAGATTTGAACCCTAATATATGAATATTTTCTGTCCAGAGAAGAAAAGCAAACATGAACAGTTTTTCTTGAGTGGTAATGTACCTGGGTCACAGATATCACCTGAGAACACTGTTCCAGAAATTCTAATATTATCCAGAAGGGCTGTGACATTGGCATCTAATAAGGGATGGGCCAGAATGGAGAGGAGATGGGATGGAATAGAGACCAGTTCCTTTTAGCTTCCACTGCCTTTGGATTCTCGGCCCCTGGTTTGGGTCCGTGAAGTTAGGAAACACCTTGAGACATACTGCGTTTTTTACTTTCAGGACGAGGGACTATTTCATTCTCTCCCTTCCTCCTTCTGTTACAAAGCATGAAAACCTTACTCTGGGATTTTGAGTCAAGGTGGCTCAGTGGGTTCACACTTTGCCAGGCTCTTTGCTCCAGACATTTCACAGTGTTAGACATGAGGTGAAAACCAAAAAGTCTCAATCAGCCTCACAAGGGAGAGGCACACTGTCAGGGACCACAGACAAAGCAGAGACTGTGTGCACAGGGCGCTGAGCGCCACCCTGCGGTCATCTTCTGGGCCTCCCTCACCCCCTCAGCCTGGGTCCATATTCACCACCAGCAGGTGTTGAAGATTATTCCTACTTTGATCAGAATGCAGCTTTATCTCTTTTTCTTATTGTCTTCAGTTAATTTCAGAGAGGAGCTGTGAGTAGAGATCTCCTCTCTCTGCCATCTTCAGAACTTTCCTGCCTTGCTTTTTTCCAAAGAGTATGGTCTGTAGGTGTTGAAAATGGCCCTGCACACAGTGACTTCCTGTGACCTCTGGAGGTGCTGTGAGAGATTAGAGAGTCAGGAAACAGCCCTGCTCTTCTGACTTCAACAAGCCCAAACCTTGGAGAGCTCTTGAGGTGCTTCTAGCTTCCCTGATGCTGTGCTAATTAAGTTTCTCAAAGAGGCAACACTTGCCCTAGCAATCAGCCTCTAGCAGACTTGTATCCTCAAACACAACTGGAAAAAGGATTTGAATAAATTAGAATTTTGGTGATATGTCCTAGAATGCAGGAGAGTCTCATTTTCAAATACTGTCTTTGCTCCAATAAGGCATTTAAATATCTGAGAAGTATTTGTTTCAGCATCAAACTTCCCAGAAGCTACAGAGAGATCATGTCCCAGACCACATGTTCCTGTTTTTGTGAGAAAGCGTAGTCCTCATTCTTCTCTCCAGTGAACAGTGTCTGAGCATGTATACACTTGGACTTGCCCATGAAGTCAAAATCCCAGCCCCCCAAGGTTCTGCAGGATATTCTAGTGTTAGCACATGGAGCTTTGGTTTGAGTGAACTTCTTTAGAGGTGTGACATGCTTGGGATTACTCTTTAGGACTTAATAGGACTAAACATTGTTTATTTAAAATATTGGTTTATTTCCCCAGCACAATACAGAGGTGGTTTTCTCTTCCAACATTTTCACTTTCTCTGTCAGAGCAATCCTGGAGGGTTATTATTAGATTCTTTTTCTATCAGCATGTCTGAGAACACCTTGAATTGATGGAATATAAATCACTTCATGGGAAACCTAGCAATGCAGGTCTTTAAAATGAGGCTGAACCTTATCTAGCATGTATGTGAAGGAAGTCCAAATTCAGAATAATTAGCCCAGCTAATTTTTTTAATTCTAAAATCTTTTTAAGCATTTAGTTAAATGCTTTTATTCCAAGCATCAATCTTTTGATTGATGCTTGGAACACAGGACAGTCTTTTGTTACTTACTAAGAATGTTCTAGTCTCAATATGAGTTGACAAATTGTTTTAATGTACTATTTTTCAGCATACTTTGTGTTTTATGACTACCAGTTCATTAATTGCACCGAAAATCCAATAAGCTGAACATGGTGGAAGGGGGGACGTAAAACTTACGGCCTCAACGTGCTCCTGTCCTGTCTCTTGGCACCTATACTTCTCTCTCCTGCTGACAACATGGGCTTTGCTCAATTGTAGACTTAGAAAATTGTAAAGAAGTCCCTTCATGATTGAATTATGTGCTACGATCAGATTTGGGAACACACAGTCTGGTGCCGAGAATGACTTCTAAAGTGTCCCGTGTCCCTGCCACTATCCTGGTTCATATGACGTTCTTGGCGGTTCTAGAGCTACAGGATGGACCCTCAGAACTCCACATAAGCACCACCCAGGAGGAGTGCAGGATATTCATGATGGCCCCTCTGCTTCCAGTATTGTGTGGAAGTGCCTAAGGAACCACTGGGGTTAGTGGTGACAAGCTCTGCAGTACTGTGGGAGGATTGACATCAGAACTTCCTTACTCTGGCACAAGGAATATACTTGTTTCTGTTTCTTTTCACTAGAATAAAGAAGATATTTACTTCATAGTCTTGAATAAAAAAGAAGGCTCAGGTCTGGGATTCAGTGTGACAGGAGGGACAGATGTGGAGCCAAAATCAATTGTGGTAAGTGACAATGTCGAGATGCTGTCGGAAGAGTCACTCCTGAAGCAGCCTCAGAATTTGATCAGGACAGAATTCATGTCAGTGGGTTCAAAGAATGCTGGTGTCTGTTCCCTGCCACCAAAACAAAAATAGAAAAGTGGGGAAAAAAGTAGTACATAACATTATCATTGACAAAGAGACACAGTGTTTTTTTTTTTAACATCTTTACTGGAGTATAACTGCTTTACAATGGTGTGTTAGTTTCTGCTTTATAACAAAGTGAATCAGCTATGCATATACATATATCCCCATATCTCCCCCCTCTTGCATCTCTCTCCCACCCTCCCTACCCCACCCCTCTAGGTGGTCACAAAGCACCGAGCTGATGTCCCTGTGCTATGTGGCTGCTTCCCACTAGCTATTTATTTTACATTTGGTAGTGTATATATGTCCATGCTACTCTCTCACTTCATCCCAGCTTACCCTTCCCCCTCCTCGTGTCCTCAAGTCCATTTTCTAGTAGGTCTACATCTTTATTCCCGTCCTGCCCCTAGGTTCTTCATGACCTTTTTTTTTTAGATTCCATATATATGTTAGCATACGGTATTTGATTTTCTCTTTCTGACTTAATTCACTCTGTATGACACACTCTAGGTCCATCCACCTCACTACAAATGACTCAATTTCGTTTCTTTTTATGGCTGAGTAATATTCCATTGTATATATGTGCCACATCTTCTTTATCCATTCATCTGCTGATGGACACTTAGGTTGCTTCCATGTCCTGGCTATTGTAAATAGAGCAGCAGTGAACATTGTGGTACATGACTCTTTTTGAATTATGGTTTTCTCAGGGTACATGCCCAGTAGTGGGACTGCTCAGTCTTTTGGTAATTCTATTTTTAGTTCTTTAAGGAACCTCCATACTGTTCTCCATAGTGGCTGTATCAGTTTACATTCCCACCAACAGTGCAACAGGGTTCCCTTTTCTCCACACCCTCTCCAGCATTTATTGTTTGTAGATTTTTTGATGATGGCCATTCTGACTGGTGTGAGGTGATACCTCACTGTAGTTTTGATTTGCATTAAGAGACTCACTTTTAACACATAGCGAGCGACCTTTAAGATGATGATACATATAAACACAGTTGCCTATGTCCTCATAGTCACCTGAACATTTTATTGGTTTAAGCATTGGAAGAACATTAGAACTAACGGACCAAAACTTGCATTTGCTTATAAATCACTTCTTTCTCAAGATCAAAAACTTAAAATTTTATATCACTCAAAGGCCTTTGAAATCACTAGGGAGGCCACCTTCCTTGGATGAAACCAGGTCCTGTTCATCTTTCTACTCTTATGGCCCCGTGGAGTGCCAGACACATTTGAGATGCTAGCAAGAATAGAGTAAAAATGTGTTGGTGCTGGTACTGACATTTTTAATCCCATTCCTCACATGGAATGTTTTGGTTTTTTTGCGGTACGCGGGCCTCTCACTGCTGTGGCCTCTCCCGTCGCGGAGCACAGGCTCCGGACGCGCAGGCTCAGTGGCCATGGCTCACGGGCCCAGCCGCTCCGCGGCATGTGGGATCTTCCCGGAGCGGGGCACGAACCCGCATCCCCTGCCATCGGCAGGCGGACTCTCAACCACTGCGCCACCAGGGAAGGCCACACGGAATGTTTTTGATAAACCAAGTGTGTGTATGATTTAGAAAACTTGCCATTAGATAGTTCCTTTACTACAAATTTGCCCTTTTGCTTTTACTGGAGGTCATAAATGAGCTTGGCTTTTGTCCTCTCCTGTCCCAGATCCACAGGGTGTTTTCTCAGGGGGCAGCTTCTCAGGAAGGGACCATGAGCCGAGGGGATTTCCTTCTGTCAGTCAACGGCGCCTCATTGGCTGGCTTAGCCCACGGGGATGTCCTGAGGGTTCTGCACCAGGCACAGCTGTACAGAGATGTCCTCGTGGTCATCAAGAAAGGGAGTGACCGGCCCAGGCCCTCCATCAGGCAGGAGCCTCCCATGGCCAATGGGAGGGGCTTGCTGTCCAGAAAGCCCAGCCCCCTGGAGCCTGGAACAGGTAAGGTACCAGCAGGGGCCTGAGCTATTTGTAATGACTTTGCTGAGAATGGCACTGATTCCATGGAACAAATGAGAAACTCTTCTTGTCCAGATGCGTCCATGAGTGTTGGGGGTGTTCTCAGTCTTCCCTCTGCTCCGTCGTCTTGCTCTCATTCTTCTAGAAAGCTAAAGCCCTTCCCAGTACAGGGAAATACCTTATTTATCAGACCTTGTCATGCTCACCTTTGCCCTTGCACTGTCTCAACTGTTTGGTGGTTTTTTTTTTTTTTCTTCTTTTTTTTTTTTGGGCCACGCGGCTTGTGGGATCCTAGTTCCCCGACCAGGGGTTGAACCCAGGCCCTGGCAGTGAAAGCGCTGAGTCTTAACCGCAGCCACGCCAGGGAATTCCGTTTGGTGTATTTTCGGTGGGATCCTGGAAACGTAACCTGTCAAAGGAAACCACTGGGCACTTAGTCCTAACAGCTTTCAGAGTTTTTAAGACTCAGGAACTCAGATATGGAAGACTATCCTGAAATGGATAATCATTAAGTGTTCCTGTGGCACCTTCAGGGCATCTGGCCTTGAACCAACCTCTACAAAGTTATCAGATTGCAAAAAGCACATTCGGGGCTTCAACTTATTTCTTCATATTTCTATTCCTTCAGATCCCCCTGCCTGGGGCTCTAGCAGAGCCTACGCAATTATGCCTTAACATGCACTGAAAGCAGCCCACTTGGGGCTTGGTGCAGTAGGCTTGATGTTAGAGGCACCTGGGAAGCTTTTAAAAATCCTGATCCCCAGGAAATCCCCCAGCTCAAACTCTGAGGGGTGTGGGTGGTGGGATGGGGGGACCAGCATCCACGTCTTCTTAAGGTTCCCCATTCAAAGGCAGTGATTCTGGCTTGGCCTCAACCCCAAGTGGACAGTTTAATCTGTTTGTGGTCCTTCCCCTGCCTCCCAAGCAATTAAGTGCCCTTTCCACTCGATTCAGACATCCTTCACTGATACAGCAAGCAAGTAAGGGAAACAAAAGGCAAGTTTACAATCCCTACTCAGACGCCCAAGATAGACCCCAGCCCAGCCTCTCCACACTAGCACACAGAGTAGGCACAGGCTGGTTGCTATGAAGCGGGCGTCACCAAGGAAACGCTCTCCCCACAGTGGAGCCAGGAGATGGCAATGAAGGCAGCTAGTGTGTGATGCAGACGGCCAGCCAGAGGCAGGGGGACCCCTCACAGGAGCAGAAGGAGAAGGAAGGACGCTCCATGTCTCGTGTGAGGCCTGGCATTTGGGTGTTGCAGGTTGTCAGTACCAGGCTGTGATGCTCTGCTGCCGTCGGCTGCCAAGGTTGGCAGGAAATCAAATCTGATTCCCCAAGCGCGACTTCAGTCTTCACTGAGATGTGCACCGACTATCTGGGGTTGACAAGAGCAGTTTGGCTTCCGGGGATTTTTGCTTGGGCATAAATGCCTTCTCTGTGCTTGCAGAAAGTGCTTAGGGGGGCAAGGGACAGCAGGAACACAGCTCTAGATTTGGGAGAGCAACCCTAAAGTTGGTCTCAGATGTCGTTATCAGCACTTCAAGGTGGACGGGACTCGAGGGTGCCTGGGGAACACACTTGGGGGCACCGGGCAGGAGGGGCTGCGGTTCCCTGTCATCATCATCCTTACGAACACTGTCGCTGCAGGGAGAAGCACAGGTGCACACGAGGCTCTGTGTGTTGAAGTGCTGAAGACCTCGGCTGGGCTGGGACTGAGTCTGGATGGAGGGAAATCGTCTATGTCTGGAGATGGGCCCCTGTTCATTAAAAGAGTGTACAAAGGTAATGTTCTAGAAACCCCAATCTGCTGCCTAGTACCAGTTCTCTCTCTGTGTATGTCCGTGCCTTCCATTTGGAAATCAAATTTGTTTTAAAAAATCTGCAGTGTGTTTAATGCTCTGTGACATACAGGGTTTACTGTGTGTCAGCCCTGTTGTGGGCATTTTACACGTTTTAACTCATGTCATCCACATGACAGTTCTATAGGATGGGTACTATTATTATCATCCCTGTCTTACAAGAGAAGAAACTGAGCCACAGGGGAGTTATGCAGGCACCTAAGGTCACACAGATTAAGTGGCAGAATCAGGCTTGAACCCAGGCTCCAGAGACTGTGCCCCCAACCTCAGTACTGTATCCCCTAACTCCATGCTCCTGTCTTCGTGTTCTTACTTACGATTAGCTGTTATGGATGTGAACACAGCAAGCTAAGTAATGCCATCAGAATTGCCAGTCAGGGGTACTTAACATTGGTCAAGGTCATATTCACTTAAAATTGCAAATACTTGATTTCAAGAAAGTAATATGGGAGCAGTAGATATCACTGAAATAGTTGGTAGATATGAGGTCTCTTCATGAACTTAAATAATGCATTTTATGATCTTGGACCGTTCTCAAAATTATCTCTTCAGGTCCCTAAGCTGAGCAATTATATTATACTAATGATATATTTATATATATACATACATGCTGATTATCCTATTATATGTAATATTTTATTATACTATAATATTGTTTCATATATTCAATGTATATTTATAATAATGTTAGTATTAAAACATATACATATATACTGATACTGTTAATATAATTCAGCTGAGGAGATTTTTGGGAACTGTCCAGTATCATAAAATGAATTATTCAAGTGTATAAAGAGATTTCGTATCTGCCAACTAGTCCAATGATATCTACGGCTCCCGTCTACTTTCTTCCAGTCTAGCACACACTCTAACTGTAAATGGGTGGCAGCCAGAAACAGGCTGTTTGCTCACGGTCCCTGGGGCAAGCAGAGGACAGGCACAAATCAGGAGCCAGGCCTCTGCTGTGTGTGATATCTGGACTCACGGTACCAGGGTAAAGGGAAAACCCTATACATGTTAACTGGACAGCAGTAGAACACAGAAAGCCAAGTTAAGGCAAGCATGAAACTGTTTGACTATAAGAGCACTCTTAAGAGCTCTAAAACAAAGCGTACAAAGTACATGACGAAACTGCCAACAGACACAATAAACAAGAAAGTCCATTAAAAAATTAAGGCAGGAATATTAGCCATGAAACAAGACAAGAGGGTATTCAAAAGAAACAGGCAGATATGTTAAAACAGACACACACAGAGAAGCCCATTAGCAAAAAGGCAGTCAAATATATTTTTAAATTAATAAATAGAATTAAAAAGTATACTAAATCCTTACAAAGAGAGAATTTATAAAAATCAAGAAAGAAGAAACCATAAAAACTGCAGCACAAGGGAAAAAAGAGATAAAAATTACAAAAGGGTGATGAGCAATGAGGAGGACATATTGAGGAGTGCCAGAAAAAGAAAGAAAAAAAAAGAACGCGAGAAAGGAACTATTTGGAGAAGTCATGACTATTGAGAAACAATGGGAGTATTCAGGCTGAAAATCCTCATCAAGGGCAAAACAGGATGAATTTTATGGAAACCCAGACCTTGATGTATCACAATCAAGTTTCAAAATATAAAGAACTTAAAAAGCACAGAGAAAATGTGCAGCTTGCTCACAAAGGCAGTACGATCAGACTGGCAGCATGAATGCCGGGAAACAGAATAACCTTCAGAGGACTGAGCCTACAACAGCAAGATGGAGGTGTTTAGGACACACAGTGAAAGGTGCCGGAGTCACCGCCACTGTGATCAGTCACAGGACACGCAGCCTCTGCAGGCCAAGAAGCTCACAGCTTAAAAAGGATTTTCTGGCCTGTGAGCCAAACAAACCAGAAACTGAAGGTGGCTAAAGCAGCAGCCCAGGTGGAGACTGGGAGGCCAGGTCCGGAATCCCATGGAATCTGCAGCACTGAAGTGGAGAAGCAGCCCCAGGGGAGATAAGCATCCCCCAGATCTCCTTCCAGCAGAGCAAGGACAGTGTCCTGGGTAACTTCCTGGCCTTTGTCTCTAGCATCTGGCTAGAAATCCATGAAACTATATAAATGGATAGAGAGGAGGAATTGCTACAGAGAAGCACCTGTTCCACAGAGGAGCATTTCCAGTGCCCTTGTGTGCAGGCCTGCAGATTGACTCTTGGGAAAAGGCATTCAAGGCTTTCTGAATATTATACAGATCCCTCCCCTTCACTCTTTTTGGAGACTGGTAAATCTACTTTCTTTGTAGAGGCTTAGAGCTCTGCCCAAAGATTTCATCATCTTACCTTTATTTCATACTTACAAATTTAAGTACAGGTACAGGTTTTCTGTTTATCTTGGTTTCCTGTGCCTTTTAGCTCAAACACCAAAAGCAGTATAGCAATCTTCAATTTCTTGCATCAATCTAATACAAAAAAATTCTTTGAATAATAAGTGAATTAAATATATTTCCCTAAAGCTATCTGGAAGGTCAGGGATTTTACTGATGAAAAATGCAGTAGACAGTTATTTGTAAACTCTTGTGTGAAGCGGCAGCCATCCGGGTAGAACAGTGTCACTACTAATATCTGGGCTGCTTTGTAAAAAAATGTTTAACACTTTAAAAATGTTTTGTTTTGTTTTTTATTTTTTTTTTACTATGTTTGGGCTGCTTTTAAGATGTTTTTGTATTCAACATTTTACCAGGAATATCAGTTAATACAATAAGATAAGAAAAAGATAAGAGGTATAAAGATAGGAAATACAGGAATACAATTCATCATTATTGGCAAATTGTCCGTTCTTCCTGACTGAAAAAATCTGAGAATCAAATGTGAAGCCAATATAAATAGCTCACCAAGATCGCTGAATTCACAATCAACATACAAAAAAAAAAAATCAATAGAATTTCCTATATATCAGCAATAACCATTATTTTAAAACCCTATAGGGAGGATCCTATAACACAATACACGTCATGAAAGAATATATATATATATATATATATATATATATATATATATATATGTAAAATGTTTAACTTCTATATGGCAAAAAATTTCACAAAAACACATCGTGAAAGAATACATATGTAAAATGTTTAACTTCTATATGGCAAAAAATTATATCATAAACAAATAAAATCGAAGTGACTGACTAGAAGATATTTACAATGTATTTAATCAACAAAAGGCTAATTCCAGGATATATAAAGAACTATAATTCAGTAAGAAAAATACATGGGACTTCCCTGGCGGTCCAGTGGTTAGGACTCCACGCTTCCACTGCAGGGGGCACGGGTTCAATCCCTGGTCAGTGAACTAAGATCCCACAAGCCACACAGCATGGCTGAGAAAAAAAGAAAAATACTAAATAAAGAGAAAATCTGGGTAAAGGAAATGAATAGAAAATAGAAAAAGTTAAAACCTAAATGGTCAAGAAATATAGGGAAGGTCACTCCAACTTATATTAGTTATTGGGTGAAAATTATAACTATTAGGAATCATCTTTTTAAAATCAGGCTGGCCATAAATAAGAAATCTCATGATATGATGTGTTGGCAAGATGCAGGGAAAGAAGAACACTCATACTTTCTGGCAGAAGTATAAACAATCGTTCCTCTCTGGGGAAGAATTTAGCAGTGCTTGCTAAAATGGAAGCTATAAAACAGTTTAAATTTCTATCTGTAGCAAAATGATGAGTAAAATGTATCACATCCATAAAAGGGAAAACTATATAGCAATTCAAGAAGCAAGTTAGAGCTATATCCATTAACCGGGACCAGTTCAAAAACAGGGCTGAACGGGGAAAAAAGGCTAAACGCAGATTCAGTACTGTATGATACCAATTCTCAGTAACGACCGTAAGGAACCTAAGAGTGTGTCACAGGAAAACTATGCAAGACCTTTTTGGAAAAAAAGATAAAAGTGTTCTAAATTTTTCTTAAAACCTCAATAAATGGAGAGAGACATAGCCTGATCAAATTAGTTAGGATTCTCCTTGGCCCCATGTAATAGAAAACCCAAAATAACAATGGTTTAAAGAAAAGTTTATTTCTCTCTCGTGTATAAGAAGTCCAAAAGTTGGCACTACCTTTGGTCTGAACAGTACTGAGTGGTTCATCAAGGACTTTCATCTGCTTCATCTCATTAGATCCCTGTAATAACCTAGTGAGGGAACAAGACAGGCTAACACCATTTTGCAGATGAGAAAACTGAGGTTTCGGGAAACCTGTAACTTGCTTGAAGTCGCATACTTGAGCCCAAGCCAGTCTGACTGCCTGCAGGTATTCAACGTGCTTTCCCCTAACTCACAGCCTCCTGTTTGGGTTGGTTGGAAGCCCACGTCCTCAGACCAGATGAACACTCAGAAAATTCTTTTCGTTTCACATAATCTGCTTCAGGCCTTTAGGTAATACTCCTAGAACGGGAAATATGCTAACGCAGTATAACTGGGCATGTCAGACAACAGTGCTTTGGTACTTCCAAAAATGTGTATCTTGAGAAAGCAATGACGGGGACTAAATCAGTCTCTCTGTTCCCACTGTAGGACTGGTAACGGTGAAGGCTCACCTCTTTTCCGATGACAGCATCTGCCTCTGTCATTAACAACATCAAATGTTTTTGTCCTTGAGTGGATTGCATTTGAACTCACTTTCTTCCAGCTGTATTTTTTTATTTTGTCAATCTTTATAATCAACTATAATTACATGTGTATTGATATCAAATAATATTTAACAGTGATTTTTGGGAATTTAGAATGAAGTAGATTTATCTCCTCAGTGTTTTGAGATCTAATTAAAGATTTCTGAGGAAATTATTTTCAAACTTGGGAATTTTTCTCTTTTAATGTCCTTTCTTCCGTAAGATGAAAAGATGCCTGCACGGCCAGTGTGCATTTCTTCAATACGATTGTTTTAGATGTGCATGTGCAAGGAAGTAAATAGAAAAGGGCGTAAACTTGTGTTTTTTCCAAAGCTCATAATCTTGCTCTAATGTACCCAGAGCTGTAGTGTAGAAATCTGTTAAATTTTGTGTAAGTGATAATTTAAGTAATCTCCTCAGTCATTGCTGAGCAGGTAATCACATTCTCAGCATGTGGATATATCAGACTATACTTGTTAATGAGTAGAAGTTGAACTTGCTTTATTGGTCATTTGGATTTTTTTGGTGTGTTCTTTATTGATTTGGAGTTCTTTAGCTTGGCTAGATATTAACTCTAATGTTTCATTTTATTTGTTGACTAAATACAATGAAAATATCTTCCTGTAGTCAGTTGCTTATGTTTCGGGGAAAGAAGGGTTACAGATTTGAATTTTTTATGTAGTCAAATTTCTTTTTTTGGGTATTTGCTTTGTGCGTCTTGTTTAAAGAAAATTTCCCTCTCCGAAGAATATAGGCACATGGTTTAGAGATATTTCTCACTTAAGTTTTTCATTTACCTGGAATTTATTCTGGATATTACGAAAGTACCAAACTATTATTCTGTATTTATTCTCTCAGGTGGTGCAGCTGAGCAAGCTGGAACAATAGAAGCTGGAGATGAAATTCTTGCCATTAACGGGAAATCCCTGGTTGGGCTCATGCACTTCGATGCCTGGAATATTATGAAGTCTGTCCCAGAGGGACCTGTGCAGTTAGTAATTAGAAAGCACAGGAATTCTTCATGCAACAAGCACTGGTAGTGACACTAATTGCGCTTGTTACATTTTTTATTAATCAGAATCTCCTTTTCTCAGTTCCCTTCTTTCTTTAGCAAATCAGAATGACTTCTTTAAACAATGGGTTCCTGAAACAACACAGAAGCACTGGTGTGGCAAGGACGATAAAACAAACAACTCTCCAGTTTTTTACTTACACATGAAGCAGCAGCAATGGAGCGGAACTCAGAAACCTTCTGCCTGGATCACCTAGGCCAGGAGGGTTCATTCTGTTCCAGTGCCTGTCCCCTGACACCTTCTATGTTTCCTGATGGGGACACAAGATGCGGCATGCCCTTCTTCACTTGAAACATTTAGTGAGACCTCCGCATCCTTCTAGCCACCTCTCCCAACACACTCAATCCTGGCAACTAGGGAGGCTAACAAAGTCTGAGGGGCAACACAAGTGTCACAACTAAAAAGGACTATAGTTTTATATAATTTTGTAAGTAAGTAAGTAAATGACAGAATGCTTTTAGGCACATTCAGTGGAAGGAGCGGTAGGGTCTGTATGTTATCCTGAAAAGAAAATGAGACTTGAAAAAAGAAAATCAATTATGACCTAATGGTTAGACTGAGCTCAGGAATTATCCAAAAATGAAAAAGCAAAATACAGAAAGTGGTATTTTTAGTGAGTGTAATGTGCAACGTATGGCTGCATAGTTTAACTAACTCGGTGGTTATGGATCACCGTGAAGTGTTGATCATGACCTAAAAGTGTACGTCGTAAGGCAATTTTACGGGAATGCAGTTCTGATAAACTGTACTAAATAGCTGTGAACTTTGCTGCTTAGAATGAGCAGACAGTTCCAGCTCTGCAAGCACCTTGCATCTACTTTGAAACTTGTCTTGAATAAATATTTGAATTCAAGACTGGTCAACAAAAGAGCAGGCAAAAATATCATTGTCACTGAGTTTCCATTTCTATATTTTATAGATCCAACCACTAATTTAAAGTTTCAGAAAGCAATTATCTTTTTAGTGTCCTTGGATTTATAATCCCAATAGAGGAACTTAAAATAATCCTTTTAGGGGACTTTCTTTTCTTTGGCTGATTTTTTTTTTTCCCCTTTCTCTTCTCAACAAGCTTAAGAAATGTAACATTTCTAAGCACTGGATCTATTTTCCTGACCTGGGTGTAATGGCATAGCTCTGCAGTGACTGAAGTTTTTGCTCTTTTTGTTTTCCTGTTTTGCAAATTCTTCCTTTTGCCAAAAATGTTTCCCAGCAGAACACTGCTGTGGCTCACGCTTGCTTGTGACACTCGTCCCAGCTGCCCTCCTGAAGCACAAGCAGCTTCTTAGTAACTGTTCCCATTCCGCGTGCTGTTCCTCGTCACAAAACTGGCTCTTCTCCCTCGTACTGTACCTTCTTTTCTTAAGACCCAAATCCTCATCAGCTTCATTCACCAAAACATAGTAAGAAGGTGGAAAACGAGGGTGAGTCAGTCTTTCAAGGTAAAGGAGCAGAACTGCGTAGTTACAAGCCACATCCTCGGTGGTGCAGGCCAGCTGAGTCCTGGGAATACGGGTGAGGTTGCATACCTGCGTGCATGGTGACGCTAAGGTTTTATGTCGGCGATTTCTTTAATTAACCTATTTCTGAGTGACTAATCCCAGTAAACCTCTATGGAGCTGGCCCAGAGAGGTTCTCAGACGGGAGTGAAATATCTGGCTGGTGTGAGCCGAGATTTCTCATTTTTAAACAGGTTATACAAAAGAGAATGTAGTTCAGGAGTTAGCTAGAAAGACCTGATTAATTTAGCTTCTACTTTTCACTATTACAGTTCCAAGTAGGATACTATAGGAAGTCAGTGCAAGGTGCATGCTAGATTGTTTTTAAGTCTCTGGGGTCAGCTTTGTGGCTTCTGCTTTCTTGCCTAAATGATGAGAGACTCTTTGAAGTCAACACTGAAAACGATTTTTTGCCTCCACTCTTCCAGCTGTGCCTACATAGAAATGCACAGTCCTGTGTGACAGATAGGAGTTTCTGAAGCAGCGGAATGGTCTCCTTCTAAGAGGTCCTAATCCTCTTATCTGAAGAGTGCAAGGGTAGCCCTCTGGGTCACTGAACTATATTCAAGTCATCAGCCGTTTCCAGTGGACCTTGCCAGAAGGGTTCCCTTGGAATCTGACAATTGGAATTTAAGGGAGGAAGCAAAAGCTAAACTTTGACCCTAAGATAGAAAGCTATTTATTTGTCGTCAGTGTTCAAGGCATGACTAGTATTTCTAATTACTCTAATAAACTCCCAAACTTCCTGACATGAACACTCATGGTATTGTCCTACTAAAACTTGCATTGTTTTGGTTTTTTAACTGGTCCTTCATCCACAATAAGCTATGATGGTAACTGTGTCATAACATGTAAATCGTAGTTGCAAGGATGTACCGTGACGGTTGAAGTAGGCCGGGTTTCATTGCGAGCGTCCCATACGCAGCTCATTTGATTTTAGGGTTGACTTTTAGTTGGCACCACACCTGTTGTATGATATTATACATTATCCTTTATTTATGTAAGATAAAATGCCTTATATATTATTAAAGAGTAAGTGCAATAATATGAAATAGCCTGTACATTTTTAAAATGTTGTCGCCAAGTTATGTAAATCCACGTCTCTATAAACAACCTTTTTTAAGTAATTTTAAAAAAATAAACACTGTTTACTACTTGTTTTTTTGTTTGTTCACTTCTGCATCTATAGAAAAACCTTTTAAACCATCAAGCTAAGAAATGGTGATTACCTAAATGGGTGAGAGGGGCAAAGGCAAAAGAAGGCAAGTCAACCACACTTCTTCCATGGCCACACCCAGGATCTGACGCAATCCAAACCCATTCCCCCTCTGAGATCTTGAAATCAGACATCTCATGCCTTTACAACCTCCCGACCTTCCGGAGCTTACTCCCCTTCCCCCTGGTTCTGCTTCAGTTTCAACAGGCCCTCCAAGCCCTAGGCAACTGGTACTTTTCTCCGCTTCAGAATCCCCACCCGTGTTTCTTTCCCTTCTCTATTTAGACTAGACCCCACGGTAGAGGACAGCAATGGCCCTCCAGCCCAGAGGCGCACAGCTCCCTCGCCCCGTCTAATCCAGGATCCTTCCAACCAGCCAGCCTCTTGGTGCCCACATGCCTATTCCTAAAGAAAAATCTCACAACTACACATAGTGATTTGCTATAAATTCATGGCTTCCGACCTCAACTGGACTCTGGATGCTACTTGGCAATTGTTTCCTTGCCAGTTTTTTCTCTCATTCTTCACAATGAATACATTCTTCATTTTTCCTAAAATCCCTACCCATTCACCACTCCTTCCCCCACAAATACTTGGATAATCTGGGATCTTATTTCACAGAGTGAAATAAAAAGCATCTGCTTTATTTTAGGCTGTTTTGGTTTTCAGATGCAGACGCCAAACTAGAGTGGCCCAAGGGAAGAAGGCAAGACGGCATCTCACAGAAATCCCAGAAAAGAACTCAGCATATGACCAGGCCTCAGCGACGGGAGGAACTCGGGGGCTCATGGGTTGTCACTCAGTGCCCTCCACTGCTGTTTGTGGGTCTGTTTCTGCAGACCTGCTTCTCCTCCCTCCACTAGCTGGCAGCCTTATCCCCAATTCCTCACACCTTTTCTTTACTTAGAAACCGATGAATGCTATTTTGCTATAATTTTAGCCCCACTCTATATCACAGGATTTCTCTGGACATACAGGCTGCTGCCTGCCTGATTTTCCATATATCCTCCAAAAATTAAGATTCTGATTGGCTCAGTCCACTGCTACACTTGGGCAGAACTCTTTCCTGGGGGAGAGTTTTAATACACTATAGAAATAGCCACAGGGACTTCCCTGGTGGCACAGTGGTCCCCAATGCAGGGGACACAGGTTCGAGCCCTGGTCCGGAAGATCCCACATGCCGCGGAGCAACTAAGTCTGTGCGCCACAACTACTGAGCATGTGCTCTAGAGCCCGTGAGCCACAACTACTGAGCCCACGTGCTGCAACTACGGAAGCCCATGCGCCTAGAGCCCGTGCTCCGCAACAAGAGAAGCCACCGCAATGAGAAGCCTGCGCACAACGAAGAGTAGCCCCCACTTGCCGCGACTAGAGAAAGCCCGCATGCAGCAACAAAGACCCAACGCAGCCAAAAATAAATAAATAAATTTAAAAACAAAAAAAGAAATAGCCACAAATCCATTCTATGAATGTTGAAGGCTACATACCAGGTACAATAAATGAAACCTGAGACCAAACTGAAGGAGAACAATGAAATGGGATACAATTCTCTCTGAATGTGAGAAAGCAAAGATGGTATGAGAGTTATGAAGAGTATCAGAATGTCACCAAAACCCTTAACTTGAAGAAAGGGAATTACAGAAGGTGAGCCCCAGAAAAAGCAGGAAGCACCCAGAATCAGAGCCATTTCCACTCCTCAGAATGGTAGAGAAGGTGAAGTTAAAGGGGAGGCTCAGTTTGATTTTCCCAGGCACCTGGCCGGCCTCAGCAGGTCAGAGGAGTAACAGGGAAGGAACGGTCTGATCTGAGGGGAGTCCCTACCACGTACGTTTCTGAAACGAAAGGGCTCAACTGATCCATTCAGAGACCAGCAGCCTCTGCTCACCCAACCCCGTAAAAGCCACACCAAGCACCGATCACAGCCTTCTTCTCGATCCCCCCAGCGCAGCTGAGTAGATCTGAATAAAGATTAAAATCAACTGGTATCCAACTTTCCTCTCTCATTCTAAGGGAGGAGCTGAATGATGCTTAAACACAGAGCTCTGAAGTATCCATTACTGACCAAATGGCAGGCTTCAGTAGAACCCCACCTTCCCCATTAAACAGGCTCGGCAAGGGCCCTTCTCGTGAATACCAAGCTGGGAAAGGTGGGGGGAGGGTGTTGAAACATAGTATGCAAAACGCAGAAAAAAAAAATAATTTGGACAACTACCTTAGGAATCAAAAGAAAATTATAAACACAAACTGCTTCATATTCTCAGTGCACTCAAAGAGAATGTGGCTTCTAAGAAGCACAAGATCAAAGAAGAGATAGGAAAATCAAATGAGATTAATGTGGATCTAGTAGAACGAAAAAGAAACTGAGGAGACCACCTTACGAAACCAAAGCCATACAAGCATCGAGTCAAATCACATTGCAGAATACAAGTCAGTGCCATTGAAGATGAACTTGATGAACTTGAGAAGTGCTTAGAAAACAATGAAAATGGACAAAACGAATTTATAAATAAAATCCTAATTAAATGTTAGCCAATGAATCCAGTAGTACAATAAAGAAAATACCAAGTCTAAGTGATGTTAACTCCAGGAATGCATGAATGATTTGGAATTAAGAAATCTATAAATGTAAATGCAGAATGTAATTCATTATATCAGTAGGACACACACACACACACACACACACACACACACAAATCCTGTGAAAGACATACTTTTTTAAAAGCCTGCTTCAAACTCTTAATGGAAAAACTCCAGAATCATTCCCATTAGATTCAGGAATACAAACAAAAATGATGTTCACTGCTGTTATTGTTGGATAACAATATTCTAGAGGTACAAGCCAATACAATTAGACAAAAAATTTTTAAGAGGTATAAATAGAAGAAACAAATGTATCATATAGTGTGCACAGATATATCTGGGTACTTGTTTGTAAGCACAAACACATCAATTTAAAAACTGTTAAAATATTAGAATTCAGTAAAGTTGGCTATCAGAAATCATCCACCAAAACAAGAGCTTTCTTACTCATAAATAATAACCACTTAAAACATATTATAAGAGGAAACACTCACAATAGTAACTAAAAATACGTTTAACTTTGGCAAGGACTGGCAAGACCTAAAAGAAGGCTTCCCTGGTGGCACAGTGGTTGAGAGTCTGCCTGCCGATGCAGGGGATACAGGTTCATGCCCCGGTCCGGGAAGATCCCACATGCCATGGAGCGGCTGGGCCCGTGAGCCATGGCCGCTGAGCCTGCACGTCCGGAGCCTGTGCTCCGCGATGGGAGAGGCCACAGCAGTGAGAGGCCTGTGTACCACAAAAAAAAAAAAAAAAAAAGAATCTGCCTGCCAATGCAGGGGACATGGGTTTGAGCCCTGGTCTGGGAAGATCCCACATGCCGCGGAGCAACTAAGCCCGTGTGCCACAACTAGTGAGCCCGCACGCCTAGAGCCCACGAGCCACAACTACTGAAGCCCGCGTGCCTAGAGCCCATGCTCTGCAACGAGAAGCCACCGCAATGAGAAGCCCGTGCACCGCAACGAAGAGTAGCCCCCGCTCGCCACAACCAGAGAAAGCCCACGCACAGCAACAAAGACCCAACACAGCCAGAAAATTAATTAATTAATTATTTTTAAAAAGATCTAAATGAATTACAAAATTCTATTAAGGGACATAAAACCAATAACTCGAACAAATGGGGAGGTTTAGCTTATTCTGGGATAGGATGACAACACTAAAAATCTCAACTCTCCTCAAGCTAGTTTATAAATGTAATATAATTTCAACAATGATCTCAAAATAATTTTTTAACCTGAAAAAAATTATTCTGAAGTCCATTTGGTAGGATAAACATGTAAAAATAACCAGATTTTGAAAAAGCATAATAAGTGGGGGACTAGCCCTATTACAACATCATCAAAAAAACTACTATAATTAAAAGTGTCTCCTCTTCCATGGACAGCCAAACCACTGGAATAAAGATGACAGATAGATTCTGAGTTCAAAGAAAATTCAAAGGGGCATTCTAAGTCAGTTACAGAAAACAGATTATACAATAGCTGATTTTGGAAAAACTGGCTAAATATTTTAGGGGAGGTAAAAAAAGCTGGCTTCCTTGCAACAAAATCCTTCACAACAAAATAAAATTCCAGAATCACCATACATAAATTTAAAAGCAAGAAAGGAAAATAAAAACCCATCAAAAGAGCTAAATATACTGTTTTAATCATAAAGTGAATATGAGGCTAAATGCAGAAGCTATAAAGCAAAAGACTCATAATTTAATGAGACTACATACAAACTAAAAACCACTGGGGGCTCTCCCAGCAGATTCAGGCAAGATAACACAACAGTGACACAGTTTGTTTTTTTGGCCGCACCGCACAGTTTGCAGGAATCTCAGTTCCCAGACCAGGGACTGAACCCGGGCCACGGCAGTGAAAGCCCAGAATCCTAACCACTAGGCCACCAGGGAACTCCCCAACATAGTTTTTTAATTTCCTCATATCCCACCTACTTCCCCTTCCCCACCACTAACACCGCACACATACAACCCAGAACAACTAGTATAGAAAAACCATGGTAAACATCTACCACAAAACTAGGTGTGAAAGTACCCTCACAAACCCCAGAAGGTACAAACGAGCAGGAGTAAACTACTAACAAGCAACAAGACCAATTTGGTATCGGAATCTGTACAAGGAGGGTAGAGGGAAGCAACAGGGCATCTGATACCCCTAAGACACACACCCACCCTGACATCCTCACCCTTGGCCTCATAATCAACAGGGAAGCTCAGAGGACCGACTGGGTAACGGCCCCTGAAACCTGAATCGTTTTTTCACTTTCAAAAATGATCAGCCAATGCCCCACACTGAGGAGAAACTACTGGGAACAAAATCGAAACTGAGCAAGAGAACAACAGAGATCAAGAAAAAAGAAGGTCCAGATAAAGGTGGCTGAGAGTGGCAGAACCAGATCTCAGAAAGCAAGCTGCCGTACTTCTTCACACTCAAAAACAGAGGAAGGGGTTCTAGAGAATAAACGCAGTTAGAAAAGCTACCCTGACCTGCATCTCCCTTCTAAAACAGGAAAAGTAATTTCATGTAAACATGGGCAACAGAAGACAATCCAGGTCAAATCCCATACAAAGTTATCATAAGAAAAAGAGCATGAGGAGAAAATATAATCCCTAGAGACAACAAAAGCACACCAGAAAGACATACCTAGGGAACCAATGAAAAATATAATACCTCAAAATGAGTTAGGGGCTTCCCTGGTGGCGCAGTGGTTGGGAGTCCACCTGCCAATGCAGGGGACACGGGTTTGTGCCCCAGTCCGGGAAGATCCTACATGCTGCGGAGCGGCTAGGCCCGTGAGCCATGGCCGCTGAGCCTGCGCGTCCAGAGCCTGTGCTCCGCAAAGGGAGAGGCCACAACAGTGAGAGGCCCACGTACCACAAAAAAAAATGAGTTAAAATACATCAGGAAAATGACACAAAATATGAATGATATCAATAGAAATTAGAAAAATTTAGAAATTGATTATTAAAACTCAGGAAAAAATTAATTTCAGAAAAAACTAAACTAGGAAGATCATTCACAGTAAATAAACAGGATGTCTTGAGAGGAAGAGAAGAGAAAACAGGTAAAACATTTAAAGATCAATAATAAAGAAAAGAAGCCAAGCAAAAGTGACCCAAAACAGCATACATGATAGCAATCCCCAAAGAAGAAAGCCTAAACAAGGGAACAGAACAATTATTAAAACTTTCATTTTCCTGAAATTGAGAATAAAAAAAGACTTGATGCTACATATTGAAAGAACACACCAGGTACTTGGGAATACGGATCCAGAACAACCAACACCAAAACATACCGCAGTAACATCACTGGCGAAAAATCGGAGGAAAAAAATCCCGTGGGCTCCAGGCAAAAAAGAATAAGGCATTCATGAGGGAAAGAAAATCATGTTATCAGCAGACATTGACAGTGACGTTTTAAAGCAAAAAGAACATACTTAAGATACTAAAAAAAAAAAAAAAATGTGACCCAACCATTTTATCCAAACAGACTTTCATACAAAAGGCTACAGATAAACTGTTATCAGCATACGAAAACTCAGGGTATACTAGTCTCACAAGCCCTTCCAGAAGAATCTACTAACAAATGAGCAAGACAAGCAGAATGACTGGATAGATGACGTAGGGGCTGGTGGTGAGCATTAAGCATGTATTTACTTGAATAATTAAGACTAAAGCAAGAGTTAAAAGGGAGAGATTCTAGTATCTAATGATGATGTTCTTACAAAGCAGGTGCAGCACAACCACAAAAAGCAGAGGCACAGAACTGTACACTTGAGTATGGTTGAAATGGTAAATTTTATGTTACGTATATTTTACCACAATAAAAAAGGAAGAAATAAAGTACCCTGTAAGTTTACACCAATACTTCTGATTCGAATTTAGAACAACAAGGGTTTTCTATCTTCTGTCTGAAAGCTATAGCTCTACTTTTCCGTATCAAGAATCCTACTTCTCATCAAGGAAAATGATGATGATAAAAGAATGTTAATTTCCACAAGTTCAGGATACTTAAAGAAAATTAATCAGTCACCTTTGGAGAATGCTTTGGAACCAAGTCTATTTTGAAAACTGGTAAATAAAATGTAGAAATTCTCCTACCTTTCCTCTATGAACTGTACTAAACGGTATTGTAGGTAAGGTGAAGTTTCTCTTCACAGAAATACTTTAGCTAATAAACAAAGGAGAAATGATAACAGTTAAAATATCACCACATGCAACCTCAATAAATCACAGGATCTAAGAACTGAACAGCAAGATTGCTATCACAAACCATCACAAAAAGAGAGACACCATGTGCTTCCTGATGAAAGAACACACCACCACCGATGAAACAGGTGCCAAACCAACTCGAATCTGACGGAGCCTCAGCTCTAACGCCCAATTCTCAGGAAGTAGAGGTCAATAAAACACATTAAACTACACTATGTGGATACAATCAGCAAAATCCAAACAACAGGACAAGGGATCCAATTTTATCAACAAATATTCCTCAAGGAAAAAAATAGAGAGAGATGAGGGAAAGAACTTATAGATTGAGAGAAACTAAAACAGACATATAAAACGAAAATGAAACAGAACAAAATTATTAAAGATGGATACTGGGTTGGGATAGAGACTTAGGGAGGTTGTAATTAGGAGGAAGCCTTGAACGGCTTCTGGACAGCTGGCAAGGTTCTATCTCCTGGCCTGGGTGACGGCTGCAAGCATGTTCGCCTTAAGATAATCCACTAGCCTATACATTTGTTTATGAGATTTTCCATTTGTATTTTAATCATAAAAATTACATGAAACCTTTATATACACATATAATTATACGTATTTTTCATGATTTTTATATGTTATATTTAATCATACCTCCCCAAATTTTTATGAAATATATCCCCAAACCTGAATACCATGCTGATCTCTTTAGTATGATAATTAAGGTCTCCACAGATTCCATGCTTAAGCACTTCTGCACCTTACACTTTTCTGAATTGTTAAAAAAAAAAAAAAAAGGAAAAAAATTACTTACCATATATACCAACTCCAAAGACTGAGAAAAACAATTGCATCACTGTCAGACACAGGGTTAATATCCACAATATATGTATGGAAAGTCCTGGTGAATCAATACATAAAAAGATCAATACCCTAAATTAGAAAATGGATAAAGAACATGATCAGGTAACTCACAGAAAAAAAATACAAATTACCAATAAAGATAGTAAATGATAATCAACCCTTCAATAAGTAAAACAATTTGACCATACTCCTCACTATTACCTTGGCAAAGACCAGGATTGATGACACCCTCTACGGTATTAGCTAAGGTGTGGGGAAACCAGCATTCACATTATTTGAAGTGGAACTTAACATGAATCTTAGAAAATTCGGCTTTATCTTTTACATTTTCAAGGCATAGTCTTTGAGCAAACTTACTTCTATTAATTCCTCCTATGGAAATCAAATATAAAAATATGTACAAAAATATACGTTACAATATGTTTGTAATAATGAACATGAGAAGAACCCAAATGTCCATTAATAGGAGAAATTATACAATGAAGCCAAAAATGATTAAAGAGAATGATGTGTGCTTATTCTGAAAGTTCTCTACAATGTAAGGGCAAAAAGTAAATTGCACACCAGTATATAATGATGCTAGTGGGAATCACAGTTATACCACCGCTCTATCAGGAGTAATTGCCTACATAATTCTAATACTGGGCTGAGGAAGTGTGGATATCAATCTAACTTTACCATCCATGCCTCTTTGAAGAGTAAGTAGCCTGCAAGGTGACAAGCCTTAACATCACTTCCTTACTTGGTGCTATTAAAGAACATACGACATTCATGCAGAACTTACAAGAGTCAGGGCTATCATTCTGGGACCCAGTGGACTGCAATGAATTAGAAATTACCTCAGGTTGTCAGTCATCTTGATCTGGATGAAAGTGAAATGGAACAATGTTATCTGACAATATAAATATCTCCATTTAAGATGGAGAGGCCATTGAGTTGGAATTAAACTTCATAAATACCTCACATAGACTTGTGACTAGTGGTTTCCATGTTCCTGGGGCAAGAGTAGCCATGCATGGCAGTCATGGACTCCTGTCATCATCAGGCTGGATGTCATCACTCATTGGTCCTATATTGCCACTGAACCACACACCAGCCCCTCTCACTTTCCTTCAGGTGGTGGCCAAATTCAAGGCTTTGTCATACTTTAAAAAAGTATTGTACCCATCTGTTTGCAAACGAGGGGAAGAACTGAGTAACGTAATGCATCAGAGGCCACAAGGCAATCTTGCTTCAGCAGGCCAGGGATTTCTTGGCCAAGTGACATCTGATGATGCTCGTTTCTCCTGAGAATATATAGAACTAGTCAACTTTTTCACCCCCAAAAGATAATTTATGTAAGTTATACCAAGATATCAGAATAAAGCAGGGATATCCTTTTATCATTGTATTTTGCACCACCATGAGAATTTTCTGCATGCCCGCTATCGTGGTTTTTGTCTCTGTTAAGGAAAAGAAGCCCCCTCCTAGTCCCCAAATAAGAAAGGAAAAGTTATGGTTGAATGCCATTACTGTTTTCAATCACTTCAGGATTAAAAGCTCAAACACTTACCAGATAATGTGAGGCTGGGCAACCCCTCCAATCCAAGCCTGTTCTTCATTAAATGAAGATAGTAATTGCAGTTTGGGGAGGTCAAAACAAGATATAAAATACTTTACTAGGCACAGAGCATGCATTCAGGAAGTTTCCTTCCTTTCTCCCTTCTGTTACAGCATTGTTCCAGACCAGGTTATTCTAAGGAACACTCAGCAATTAAACATATGAAGAAATCGATTTATTATTGCACAGTAAATTTTATTGTATCAAAACTCACTGCCTGATTCTTGGATCTGAAGGCTTTTAAAAAAAGTGGCATAAGCCCGTGGACATACTGCTCCTTCCACACAGAATAATGTCCCTGGAGTCACACCATTCCTGCTTGCAGAGAACTGTAAAACAGGGGCCTTCTACAGGAAGAAGGAGTTCTAGATAACACCCTCCCTTCTGGATGGGACCACTTGTCCTCTCCTCTGGAGACACGACCGTGTACTGAAGTTGAGGTCACACACAGGTAGAGCTGACGGGCGCTCTGCTCTGAAACAAACGCTGCAAGTTTGGGTGAGGCCCTTTCCCCCTTGCTTGAGAATACAGATGAGCTTATAAAGCCAAGAATACCTTAGAAACAACCGTTACCTCATTTCTAAAATCTCTGCTGGAGGAAAACAGTAAATCTTCACCTAAAAGGAAATTTCAGGACATGGTATAAGTTTCAAGTATCCATTTTGTGGGAAGAAACTACAAATTAATACTTTCTATACTTAATTACCACCAGTAGTTATCATTTTTGGAGGTAAAGGAGGTTATTTTAATGGAGAGAAAAATCCGTCTTTTTTCATGAGTTAAAACAGGAATTGGCAAACCAACGCCCATGGCCAGCTGCCTATTTTTGTAAATGAAGTTTTACTGGAATACAGCCTCACCCATTTATTTGTATTGTCCATGGCAACTTTCATTCAGCAGAGTTGAGTAGCTGCAACACCGTACATGGCTCACAAAGCCTAAAACATTTTCTTAAAATATTTTCTATCTGGCCCAATAAGAAAAAGTTTGCCAACCCCTGCGTAGAATTATTGCCATACTAAACTAAGGCTAAGTAAAACTTCATCAGAAAGAAAACTAAAACCACAATAATTAGAATACAAAAATACAAATGACATGCTTGGTCTGATTCAGGCACTTTCAAGATCATAGTTTATTTATTACTTCAGATAAAAAGATAGTATACATATTAGGGAATCCCTTAAAATTCAACTCTAGAGTTATACACCATCTAGTACTTTTGAATTGAATGTTAACCAAAAAAGTCTCTAAACACCTGAAAGCCCCACTAGTAACATGAACTACGGTAATAAAAAATTTGACATTTAATTTGTTCAATATATAGTATTTACATTATGAAACCAATGGTAATACGATAAACAATGATAAAGAAATAGTAAAAATAAACTCTAAAAAGCAAAGGTTTATATTCTTACAATGTGCTAATTATCATAATTGTATATAAAAATTAAAACACAGCAGAGCTTTCTGCTACAAAACTCTTAATCATCTGAGTTGTAGTCGTTACTTGCTAACGATTTACATGCAACATCTGCTAGTGCTGACATTTGATTTTTTTCCCCCAAGGAAGTGTGAGTAGATATTTATTTAAGAGCAGACATTAATTTACTTGTGGACAGAAAAAGATAAAACTGTACTCAAGATTAGTACTGGTCACAAGCCTCTTCTCTACAGAAATGATAAAAATAATAAGACTGAAAACAATTCCAGAAAGGAGATGCACAGGCAAAGAGTACCATGAATGGCACAGCTCAAAAAATCTTGGGACCAATTAGACACACATGTTTTCTCTCTCCTTCAATGACGAGAGGTCTATTTTGCCATCAAATTACAATGCCTGTAGCAAGTAAGGGGCACCAGGTGTACAACTAATTAAACCCTGCAAAATACTAAGATGGGCAGTGGTGGCCAGAAGAAGGAACAACTTCTATGTAATTCAAACTATATACAGCATAACTGGAATGCAGCTCATCCCAAACTGGCTATGTGAAACAATTGGACCTTTATGATTTCATAGTTAAAATTATGACAAGTGTAATAATACAATAGATTTACATGGAAAGCAAGATCCAAGGGGCACTTTATATTATTTACTGTGTATTTCAATTTAAAAATAATTTTGCTAAGTATACATCTCAACTGAGGTCTATGTATAAAATGTCCTAATAGATACAGATATTTACCTTTGGTGAGTTAAAGGCCTTTTTGTGACTTCTGTCTGAATTGCAGGCAGAATGCGAGATGTACTGCACATGTGGGAGAAACTCAACCTGAGGTAATCCAAAAGATGTGCGTGTGAGGAACCTGGAGGTACTCTGACAGTCAAAGCACACCAGAACCCAAACGGGCAACAGTGAGGATGGCAACGAGCAATGGAATGCCAGTATGGCGGTGAAACTTTTTCCACAACAGAAAGAGGAAGGCCTCTCGTACCAGCAGAATCCTGCATACATACACAAAAGAAAAAGCCACCCACCATTTCATAAAACAAAAGCCAATTATAGTGTGGGAAGTACAAACTGCAGAAAACCAGGAGTCCCTGGAAGAAAAACGACTGGTTCCCGCGAGAGAAAGGAGGACGCTTGGTTCTGCGCAGGGTCACTTGGTGAAGGCGGCCACCACTGCCCACAGCACCTCGTTGGTGCTGGCCTTCAGACACTCCACCTCAGGGTCTAAGTCCAGGAGCTGCCGCACCCGCTTGGTGGCTAAATCGTACTGCTCATCCACGAGGGGCGCGAACGCGTTCTCCAGGACATCCGAGGCGTGGGCCAGGTAGATGAGGGCCAGCAGGCGCTTGTCCATGCGGTGAGGGTCGTTCACCCATTTGTCGAGAACGGCTTCCTGCACCTTCTTGATGAGGCGCTGCTTAATGTTGTTGTTGGTGAGGGGATGTGTCGTCATGTCAAAAAGAAGGAAGTTCTGTTTCTCGGTTGTCAATACGCCCTTTTCTACCAGGTTTTTAGCTAATCGTTCCCTCACGTTTCTTAACTGATAATGCAATTTTAACGGATTCCACGTCTCACCTAAAAGAAAGATTCCCGAAGTTAGAAATGATAGGTATTATCTGCTAATCTTATTAAATTTTGTACTGTTAAAATGAACAGTAACATTTGACTTTTTTTCCTCCAGAGAAACAGAAGAAAATCCAACTATGTTTTCTTGCCAACTAAACCACGAACCCCTTGATGGTCAGGCCTTTGGTTTCTAAGCACCTGGCACATGATTTTCAGGCACATCGGTTACTCAAGCTGAAAGCAGTCTCCAAACCAGTTCCCCTAATGCGGAATAAGCCAAATACCAATATTAAATTATGTTTGGCTTCTCTCTAGCTACTGTCAAAAAGCAGCCACTAGCAAAATATAAGATCTCTTTTCTGTTAAACACCCATCTGCAACAAAAAGAGAAAAGAATTAAAAAGTTTCCTGATTAATAAGTTATTCCTGAACCGCTACATATACCTGACCTATAAAGCTGGGAAAGCCTGTTTAGGCAATGCTATTCTTTGCTGACAAATAATATAAACCTAATTAGAGAAGGCAAAACATTTTCATCATTTTAATCTTGTCATCTATGCGTATTTCCCTTTGAGACAGAAATACTTAAAATAAAACCAAGGGACTTCCCTTGTGGTCCAGTGGTTTAAGACTTCACCTTCCAATGCAGGAGGTACAGGTTGGATCCCTGGTCGGGGAGCTAAGATCCCACATGCCTCGCAGCCAAACAACAACAACAAAAAAAAACACACAATAAAAACCCAGAAGCAATACTGTAACAAATTCAATAAAGACTTTAAAAATGGTCACATCAAAAAAATCTTAAAAAAAAAAAACCCAAATATTTTTCACTAAAACAGTTTTTTTCTTTATAGAAGACTAGAAGGAAATACATCAAAATATTAATCTTGATTATTTGGGGGATTATATTATATGTGACAAATTTTCTTTTTTGTACTTTTTGTATTTTCCAAATAATCTCCAATGAACATGTAACTATTTGGGTAATTTGAAAAAAATACTATAGTAACTTTCTAAATTGGGTCATGTTAGAGATCAACCACCGGCACTTCTATTATATGCAAAAGCTGAAA
Source organism: Aethalodelphis obliquidens (assembly GCF_003676395.1). Taxonomy (NCBI): domain Eukaryota; kingdom Metazoa; phylum Chordata; class Mammalia; order Artiodactyla; family Delphinidae; genus Aethalodelphis; species Aethalodelphis obliquidens. The sequence continues at coordinate 5,778,320 of NW_020838024.1, read as the reverse complement.
TTTTATAATATTGAAGAAAAACAATTGTACTGTCTACTACAGCAGCCATTAACTATATAGGGCTATTAAATTTAAATTAATAAAAAAAAAACTCAGGGAATTCCCTGGCAGTCCAGTGGTTAGGACTCCATGCTTCCACTGCAGGGGGCCCAGGTTCGATCCCTGGTCAGGGAGCTAAGATCCTACAAGCCCTGCAGCACAGCCAAATAAATAAATAAGCAGGAAAAGCAACTCAGTTCCTCAGCTGCCCTAACCACGTTCCAAGTGCTCAATAGCCAAGTGGGGCTAGAGGTTACTGAGCGGACATCACAGAAATAAAGCATTTCCATTGCTGCAGAAAGCTCTAGTGGAAAGTGCTGACATAAAATACATTAGTATTCAAAATTATTTTGCCATATGACTTAACACTGAAGAATATGGGGCTATGCTGGAGTAATCAGTCTTGGACTTGCCTTCTGGAGTTAAACAATTAGAAATCTGCATAAAATGTATGAAACAACTGTTCAGATGCTAGTCAAAAGGCAGCCCAGAGCTGTGACCTTTGAGAGAAACCTCACTGAGCCCTACTACTGCCCAAGCTTACTACCCAAAGGCACATGCCAGGCAGCAGAGCAGAACAGAAGACCTCAAGTAGAGCACAGGACTCACACTGTGTAAAAAGGCAGAGATCAGAGCTGGGGGAGGCTAAGGCAGCTGGAATATGCAAGGCAGAGTACTGGAGAAGAGGGGACTATGCAGAATAAGAGCTCTAGAAATCTGCGTGGTGTTCGCTTGAGTCTGGCCAAAAACAAAGCCACATGTGTTATGGTGTCAAACTCCACAAAACAAGGTTAAAAAAAAAAAAAATCAAGGAAGTTGTAATGTGAATAATTCCAAGAGTTCACAGAGGGCTAGGGAAAATTTGAATTGCAATTAGCCTGAGTGGAAAGGTCTCACTGAACACCCAGGACATTCAGAAAGGATTCCAGAAGGATCACATCTTAGTAATAGGGCTAAACTAGCCCTTGAGTAAAGGCTACTCCAGACCTGACCTAACAAAGCTTACAAACAAAACTGATCCACAAGTAACTTAAGTACCTAGCAAAACAAATTTCAACAGTCTTTAAAGACAAACAAAATTCAGCACAACAGGGCGAGAGAGAGTCATGGGCATATACACACTAACAAACGCAGTAAGGTAGATAGCTAGTGGGAAGCAGCCGCATGGCACAGGGATGTTGGCTCGGTGCTTTGTGACAGCCTGGAGGGGTGGGATGGGGAGGGTGGGAGGGAGGGAGACGCAACAGGGAAGACATATGGGAACATATGTTTATGTATGACTGATTCACTTTGTTATAAAGCAGAAACTAACACACCATTGTAAAGCAATTATACCCCAATAAAGATGTTAAAAAAAAAAAAAAAAAATTCAGCACACAACAACGTAGCACTCACAATGTCCAGCATCCAATAAAAATTACTAGACTTGTGAAGAAGCAGGAGAATGTGACCCAAAACTAAGGGGAAAAAAAAATCAACAAAAACAGTCAAACAGGGACTTCCCTGGTGTCTTCCCAGTGGTTAAGACCCTGCAATTCCACTGCAGGGGGCGCAGGTTCGATACCTGGGTAGGGAACTAGGATCCCGCATGCCACACAACCAAAAAAAAAAAAAAGTCAACCAGGGCTCCCCTGGTGGCGCAGTGGTTGAGAGTCCACCTGCTGATGCAGGGGACACAGGTTCGTGCCCTGGTCCGGGAAGATCCCACATGCTGCGGAGTGGCTGGGCCCATGAGCCATGGCCGCTGAGCCTGCACGTCCGGAGCCTGTGCTCCGCAACGGGAGAGGCCACAACAGCGAGAGGCCCGCGTACCGCAAAAAAATAAAAAAAGTCAACCAAATCTGACATGACCCAGAAATAACAGAGACAATGGCATTAGCAGACAAGGAGTTTAAAATGGCTATTTTAAATATCTAAATAATTTAAAGGAAAGCACGAGCACAATGAAGAGAAAATGAGAGCTTTTCTTTTTTAAAGGCTAAATGATCTGGATCTGCCATTTTACATTTTGTTATTCACGCTGTAAAACTAGGGACTTGAAAAAAACCTGTCAATTAAATAATGAAGAAATGGTACCATGAATCATTATTAAAGTCATCTTCTACATTTAAAGAAAACATAACCGCGACTTCCCTGACAGTCCAGTGGTTAAGACTCCATGCTTCCACTGCAGGGGGCACGGCTTCAATCCCTGGTCAGGGAACTAAGATCCCACATGCCACGAGGCACAGCCAAAAAAAAAAAAAAAAAAAAAAAGATTAAAAGCAAAAAATAAAGAAAACAAGATAAACTTTTCAAATAAAAAACCCTGGCAAATCAGCTTCCACAAAAAGAAAAACAATCATTGCATTCAATTTCCTTGTTAACTTCAAAAAGTAAAAGAGTTGAAATATATTTGGGGCCCTATTAGATTTTAAAACTTAACAGTATAAAAGAAAAATATAACTCAATAATAAATGAAATTCTATTTTCAATTTCTGGTGTTAAATTAGCCCACACCTACATTTAATGTTAAGAAATCATTAACAAAAACAAAAAACAACAAAAAAAGAGAAATCATTAACAGTTACTTGATGAAGCACTACAGCATAATAGGTTATGAGAGCAAGCTCTGGAGCCAGACTCTTTGGATTTCAATTCCAATTTGGTCATTTCCTAGCAGTGCAACCCTGGGCAAGGCTTCTTACCTATTCCTCTGTCTTTTCATCTGTAAAGCGATGAAAACAACTCTTTCCAGCTCACAAGGGTTATTACGAGGATTAAGTTAAGTTAAAGACATATCAAGTTCTTAGAATAGAGCCTGGTACATGGTAAGCTCGCAATAAATGTTAGCTATTATTATTTAACCATGTGCAGAATCAGCACTTTGGCAGAAAGAGTTTATCCTATTTATAATGGTCTAAAAAAATCATACTAGGTACTGAGAATGCAGACATTAGTAACACATATTTCTTTTTTTTTAAATGTATTTATTTAATTTATTTATTTTTGGCTGCGTTGGGTCTTCAGTGCTCCACACAGGCTTTCTCTAGTTGCGACTAGCGGGGGCTACTCTTCGTTGCGGTGCACGGGCTTCTCATTGCGGTCGCTTCTCTTGTTGCAGAGCACGGGCTCTAGGTGCACAGGCTTCGGTAGTTGTGGCACGCAGGCTCAGTAGTTGTGGCTCACGGGCTCTACAGCACAGGCTCAGTAGTTGTGGTGCATGGGCTTAGTTGCTCCGTGGCATGTGGGATCTTCCCGGACCAGGGCTTGAACCCGTGTCCCCTGCATTGGCAGGCAGATTCCTAACCACTGTGCCACCAGGGAAGTCCTAGTAACACATATTTCTAACTCTAGAAATTTTAAATCAAAGGAAGGGAACATTCATAATATAACAACTAACTGTACTTAACTGGCTAGAATAAGATGTAAATAGGGCCATAAAAACAATATGAACCAAGAGCCCAGAGGAATAAGAAATTACTTGAGTTTGATGTTAAGGGCACGCATCTTTCAAAGGTTAGTTATGACTTTCATTTTTCAATTGTTGTACCAACCCACTGTCTCCCCAATAAATGCCTGCCGCAACTTTCACCGGACAGTTTGGGTTTTGTGTTTTGTTTTGTTTTGTTTTGCGGTACGCGGGCCTCTCACTGTTGTGGCCTCTCCCGTTGCGGAGCACAGGCTCCGGATGCGCAGGCTCAGCGGCCATGGCTCACAGGCCTAGCCACTCCGCAGCATGTGGGATCTTCCCGGACCGGGGCACGAACCCGTGTCCCCTGCATCGGCAGGCGGACTCTCAACCGCTGCACCACCAAGGAAGCCCTGTTTTGTGTTTTCTAATATCATTGGCACGTGGTAGGCAGCCTAAGGCACCAGGCTAGAATTAGCTAGGTTGTGTTTTCTGACATTCTTAAATGACTTTTGGAAATTCAAACTTATAAACACAGAATAATCGATAGCCAAATTTATGTAAAAGCCCATAAAAAACTATAGTTCAAATCCAAGGTTAATTAATTAACTATACTCATAATAATAATTTGTCAGTTATCAAAGAAGTACTATTCCCTGGCAACTCACTAGTCAATTAGGAAGTTATTCTATGTCTCAGAAAACATCTTGGCTACCTATTCTCAAATAATTGTTGGGGCGGCGGCGAGGGAGGATAAGATTATTCTAAGGTCAATTTCTCTTTCCAGACCTAAAAAAACCAGAAATCCCTCTGATGCCGCTATACAATGATTTTTTTCCTCTCATTGGAAATAAATGGTATTAGCAGTTTATAACTTACTGTCTATTGTACTGAAGTCATGCTAATAAGGTTTATCCACACCTTATCCACAATTAAATCGTACATACTGCACCCAACAGAACAAGTAATGCTTATTACAAAGTTCCTGTGACAAGTTCCTCAAATCCAAAATATGCTACCTTAGTTTAGTGTTGCTACTAAGAAAGAGCAGAGCCTGAACACAGACCAACCTTCAAATAATGTGTTCCATTTATGACTGGACCTTCTTATGGGCAATCATTTCTGCCTCGGAGGAAGTTAACAAAAAAGGACTCAGACATCATCTTTTGATGCAGTTCCCTGGAAAAGGGCAAATCTTGTGTGCCCACTCCAACAAAAATGTTATTCAGCTTTCCTCAGATATTTTTTAAAAATGAAAAAATCCCATAAGCAGAAAGCTGAATCAGTATGGGTAATATGTAAATGTTGTTTGATACTATTTTGAACACCCCAAAAAAGGTACAATAAAATAAGAGTGGTGGGACTTCCCTGGTGGTACAGTGGTTAAGAATCCACCTGCCAATGCAGGGGATACGGGTTCGAGCCCTGGTCCAGGAAGATCTCAGATGCCGCGGAGCAACTAAGCCCATGCGCCACAACTACTAAAGCCCACGCGCCTAGAGCCCGTGCTGTGCGTCAAGAGAAGCCACCACAATGAGAAGCCTGTGCACCACAATGAAGAGTAGCCCCTGCTCGCTGCAACTAGAGAAAGCCCGTGCACAGCAACAAAGACCTGATGCAGCCAAATATAAACAAACAAAAATAAATAAATAAACAACTGAGTGGTCAAAGTGTCTTGGCATCCTGACATTTCTGCCTTTTATTTTATTTTTTTCTATTTGGGCTTTTGTTTTTTAAATTTTTTTATTTTAGTTGATTTACACGTCTGTCTTTTATTTTAAAAGAACCAAATTAATCTAAATCCAAAGAATAAAGTTACCCCTGAGATTATTAGCATACTTAAGACAACAGTATAAACTGGGGTGGGAGGAGGGGAGTTGGTTAAGTGAAGAGAAGATACAATAAAGGTTTAACCTATACTATCTACTAAAAGATTTAGCTGCTTCAATTTAAGCAGAATGTTGAATATCTTTTAAATATACTGTAACAAACCCCCAAAGGAGGAATAATGTTCAAAATTCTAGATTAAAAGATGTTACTGTGATCCATATTGTCATTCATCCTAAGTTACTCACTATGCAAAAAAGACTTTATAAGTTATACAAGCAAATTTTTAATGTATAGAATTTATTTATAGTTAACTCTTTTATAAAGGCAACTGTGAGAAGTATATACGGAGAGGAAAAGTTCTTCAAAGGTTATTTATATCCCACTGCCCAACAATTATTTCAGTGAAAATGACATACTGGCAGGCACCTAAATAACTTCACTACAAAAAACTTCCATCTTCCTTGACATGTTACAAAAAAAAAAAAAAAAAAAAAAGCAGCTTTGTTCATATGTTTGGCAGTCTAGCGACATCTTGTGACCAAACTGATCAATTACATGTCTTATGACTTCAGAAAGCAAAAAATACTATTCTTGAAAACAGAAAAGTAGTCTTTAAACTTTTTACTCTTTGTCTCAAATACACATATTTACTAATTTTTTTAAATTAACAAGATATATAAGTAATATTTAAATATCAGTAATTTTAACATGTATATATGCACACTGTAAATAACGGTAAGATGAACCCCTGGGTATGCATCCTCCCACCCCAGGTAAAGAAGAAAGCTTCATCAAGACCTTAGATGCTTCCCTTGTGTCTTCTCTGCCTCAGAGGTAACCACCAAACAAACTTAGGTTAATCATTCTTTTTTCTTTACATATAGTCTCACCACCTATGCACGTATCCCTCAACAATAGAGTACAATACATAGTTTTGAAAACCTAGTAACAAGTACAGACTTAACTGTGTAAGGATAGGTCCACCAATTTTACCACCCCCTCTAATCCCTCTGAACAGGAACACTTCCTACTTTCTGTCTCATTTTTACCTTTCAAAGGCCCAATCCAAGTTCCACTTCCTCCAACTACTAAAGCTCCCAAGGATTTCTTTTCTCTGGGCTACTGCACTTTCAGAGAACCATACTGTTAAACTCTAATCTGTTATTAATCTGTTATTAGAAATACACAACTGGGGACTTCCCTAGTGGTCCAGTGGGTAAGACTCCACACTCCCAATTGCAGGGGGCCCCGGTTTGATCCCTAGTCGGGGAACTAGATCCGGCATGCATGCTGCAACTAAAGATCCTGCATGCCTCAACGAAGACCCAGCGCAGCCTAAATAAATAAATAGATAGATAGAAATATACAACTGTTCTTCAAATGAATTTTAAGATTCTTTTAGTATGGAAGCACTTCTTTTTAAGTTTCATAGTACCTACATCAGCCTTGCTGCAATAACTGATATTAGATACCACTCATTATTTTGAAGCAACTAAAAAATTTTAAATTAACAAACTGACCCACAGAACTGAACACTTAAAAATGGTTAAAATGGTGTTAGGTTGGATACAATTTTTTATTAAAAATCAGCAAGCACTAGCACTACTTTAACTAGGTGGGAAGTAGATATTTTCTTAATTTAAAAGAAATGTGCTTTTTTCTCCTTCTCCCACTCCAGATTCCTTTCTTTTACGCTGAAATTACAGGTCATTCCTATTACACATCAGGAACATGCAACCAAAGTGCTATAGGTGATATTTTGGCATTTGCAGCCATCCTAAACTTCACAGGATGTTGTTTAAAAAAACTTAAAAACCACTTTCTTAGTATTAGCTTCTTGGTTTACACAAATTCCTAACTCAAATGGACACTCTGTTTCACAAAATCTTAATTATATTTAATACTTTTGAGAAAAGCTTATAGACGTCTGCCCTCCTTTCACTCAACCAAGTGAGAACAGCGCACACAGCTCAAGTTGAAAACCACTTTCATTTGTCATACACATTGAGTACTGGATAAGCTACATGCATAAAATGTTATGTAACCGGTAAAGTTTAAGACATATACAGCCACCTTAAACGGTGAGATTCAACTCTTTACAAGCTATACTCCCTGTGTACCATGCGTACATAACAAAGGAAATCCAGTGGTCTAAGATATATTATTAACCCAAATCCCAATGTGCCATTAACATGTATGATGTAAGATAAAGAGACTGTTGATGGATGAAGCATCTGAAAACACCTCCACGTGCTAAGTGGCACCAAAGCGGTATCAAAAACATTGACGTTAAGGCAAGACAAACTATATTCCATAAAAAGAACTTTAGCACTCTGACTTACCTGACTTACCTCCCAAAAAAGTAAATACAACTTGAGAAACCCTCCTTTTGGTCAGCTGAGAACCTAATTACAAATTCTAATTTGCACCACCGGAAGTGGTAATGGCCAACAACAGCAGCACAACGTGAGCACAACACAAAGACTGCTTAGGCCAGTGAACTCCAGAGAGTGCAGAAATGATCCATCAGTTAGAAGGTACTAGCACTCCTACTTTTATCTCAAAAAAATCATATTTGCTAATATTTAACATATGGAGTTAACATCATACCCTCACTGAGTCTTTGTCAGCTGGCCACAGTTTGCTGAATAGGTGGAAGGCTCACCCAAAGAGGGCTGACAATGTTCTGAGCACTGTGACATACAGTCTTGGTATGTGCCGAGTAACTACCTAGCTTTAACCAAACTTTCATCAAATGGGTAAAGTAATTTTAAAAGATCTCCTACAAAAAAATTGTAATTGAAGATGACATCAATATCACAACCACAAAGAAGGAAAGAGGGTCACATTAAAGTTTCTCTTACTCAATGAGGTAAAAAGTTATCAGCAGATCTACAAAAGGGTGGTCAAAAAAAAAACCCTCAAAATTATCAAGACAGGGCTTCCCTGGCGGTGCAGTGGTTGAGAGTCCGCCTGCCGATGCAGGGGACACGGGTTCGTGCCCCGGTCTGGGAAGATCCCACATGCCGTGGAGCGGCTGGGCCCGTGAGCCATGGCCGCTGAGCCTGCGCGTCCAGAGCCTGTGCTCCACAATGGGTGAGGCCACAACAGTGAGAGGCCCGCATACCGCAAAAAAAAAAAAAAAAAAAAAAATCATCAAGACAAACTTGTGAATAAGCTTATGTTCTCTACCAATAAGAAGGAAGAATGAACCCTGCCATAGTATAAAGTGCCCATTTATTGTCCTACTACCTAAGTTTGGAATATGTGTATTCACATTATAAATAAACAAACACGCAAAACTCAGTCTTTTACTGATATAAGAATATCTTCATAATACAACTATTACTTTAGAAACTCTATTTATAAGTGAGAAAAATGACATGTTAATTACCAATCTCTGACAACCTCCAAACGTTTTTAAAACAGTCTAAAAAGCAATATATTTGAACATGAAATGAAATGAGCATAGATGTATGCAGAAGCTATGTTTTATGTAACAGTACAGAGGAACAACAAGCTAACTCAGGTCCTATACTCCAGGAGTTTACTATCTAGAAGATTAGACAAATACACAAGTAACTTTAAAATAAATGTAGTCATTAGTGCTATCAACCAAGTAAGTGTTCCTTCCTACAGCTGCACTTCCTATCTCTCTAAAGTTAGGGGAGGCCATGTGACTTGCTCTGACCAATGAAACCTGCACCACACGTCATTTCTGAGCAGAAATTTAAGAGCCTGGGTGATCTGTTATTCTCTTCTTTCCTTTACACTAGTGACTGACAGTGCTCCAGATGGTGGCAGCTCCATCTGCCCAGCTGCCAAGATGAGAATGAAGTGGCCTGTGACTGACTTACAGTATGAGTGAGAAGTAAACTGTTGTTTTAAGCCACTGAGGTTTTAGGGTTGTCTGTTACCACAGCTTAACCTAGCCTATCCAGAATAAGGCAGCATGAAGTAATTTTGACAAAGAATGACAGGAGCTAAGGAAGCTAAGGAAGTACACTATATCTGATTCACATCTGCTCAGTTTTGTTAAAGGGGATGAAATTTTAAAAACCACTATTTTCCCTATTTAGGGACTGATTAACTTTCAAGATTGCCTAACTAACTAAACAAGCTTTTGGCTATTTTGTCTAAGTTCCTTTCAAAAGGATTTTAAACTTTTACAAAAATCTCTCAGAGAATTCAGTTTTTAGTTTATACACAGAAGCTTACCACTAAGTAATTCAATCCAGTTCTGGACCGTTTCTGGAGGCTGAGTCTCCTTAACGTGCTTTAGAGCTTCATCAAGAAGAACATCCCCTGTTGGAGCATCTGACTTACAAATCACCTAAAATGTAATCAACAAGAATCACATGATCTACTTGATCTTTCTAAACAAAAAACTTAATCATGCAAACACTTCATTATGCTTAAAGCCCCAAGTGTTCATACAGTATCGAAGTTCAGATTTTAAACTAATTCCATACTAAGGAAATCCAATATTTAACCTAACCAGATTAGCCACAATCATGAACGAAAATTTAGCTACTGTGCAATAATTAGGAAAGCAAAATGGTAGAACAGTTTATACTCATCGGAATTCCATTTACTGCTAAACCTTGGGCTATCTGATCCAGAAATTCATTTTTTAAACATTTATTAGTTATAGAAACAGACTCAATTATACATAAGAATTGAATATAGAATAAAGGTGGCATTTCACATCAGTAGAGAAATTAATTTTTCAATAGCTATAATAAAACAACTGGCTCCTCAGAGCTTATACCACAATAAAAGATGAAGATTTAAATATGAAATATAATTGAGGGGATGAGAAAGTTTTCTCAAAATTGTGACAACAAGCAGAATCCTTGAAAATACCAATAGTTCTGATTACATAAAATTTTTAAATACTACAAAACTTTAAGTTAAGCACTTTAAGAGCAGAAAAACCAGAGGTAGGGTATAAGAGAAGAAAACGCTACACTGCTTTAACCAAGTACTAGATCTTTATAGCCTTCAATAACGTTCTTGGCTAAACAACAAATTTCTGGTTGAAATTCTATAATATCAAAGTTGAATTTGTTATATTACTTTACATTACCTGTTAAAATGTTATGAAATTTAACAGTATTATTTTAAAAATGGGAGTCTTCCCTCAAACTTGTCCTTGACAATACGTCCTTTCCTTTTTGCTCAATCTTATGAAAGGTTAAAAAAAAATACAGTATCTGAGACAACATGACCCAATGGAAATATAATTAGAACCAGAAATACACGGCACAAATCTATTTTAAAAATTTCTAGTAGTTATATTTTAAAAAATGAAAACAGGTAAAATTAATTTTAGTATGTCTGATTTAACCCACCATAGCCAAAATACTGACATGTAATAAATATTTTTAAATTGAGACTGCTTTACATTCTTATTTTTCCATAGTAAGTCTTCAAACATCCAGTGTGTTTTTATTTACAGAATGTCTCAATTTGCACTAACCACATTTCAAGTGTCTGGCTCATAGCCACATATGGCTAGTGGCTACCATCCTGGACAGTGCAGCTATAGAACATCTTCATCATCACAGAGTTTGATTGGAAAGTACTATTCTAGACCATGCTTTTAGTAGGGGGTCAGAGAAAATAAGAAAAAAGAAAGGAGAACTTTGGGAGAAAAAGTTGTATGTCTATATGCTATGGTCATGCCACCACTTCTTACTTCTCACTTACTCCCTAAATCTACTTCCATCTGGCCTCAACACCCAGTGCATGCCCACCCCTTTGAGAATGGTCTCACGGTGACAATAAGCTGGGTAGAGCTGGATCTCTTTTCTTATGAAATTCTGCCCCCCAAATCTCTCTCAGATGGACTATTTTTCTCCATCACCTCTGCAATCATTCTAATCTACCTAATCTGATTAACTTTCCTTGGATTAAGTTTCCTAACTAGCTTCCCTGAACTAGTTTTAGCCTTTTTCAATCCATACTCCTCACTGATCTTTCTAAAGGTAAATCTTAGCATGACATTCCAGCTTCTGCTTAAAATTCTTCAATAACTCACAGCAAGTTCCAACTCCTTAACAAAATCCAAAAATGTGTGGCCCACTAGTAAATATTCCTGCCCACACATATAATTTATATTTAGGGTTTTTCTTCTTGGAGGACAAGCCTCATTCTTAAATATAAACAAATAACCAAGGATGACAAGACACTTGAAAGTCTTCAACAAGGAAGAGACCAAAAGAGAAAATAAGAACTGAAGAAACAGATAACACAGATAAAGAAAATTCTCAAAAGAGCAGTAATATCCTCAGGGATTTAAAAGAAAATCTTACATCCATAAAACAAGAAGAAGAAGAAGCCACGATACAGAAAATGGTTCCTGGAAATCAAAAACATGAAAGCCACAATAAAAAACTCAACAGAGGATTAAAAGGTAAGAGAGACCAAGAGAATGTCAATTATATCCCAAAAAAGCTAGGAAACAAACCAGAAAGAAAAATAACATAAAAATCAGAAAGAAAATAAAGAACAGCCAAGAGGTCCACTCCACCTTATACAGTTCTAGAAACAGAGTGAAGATACAAGAAATAAAACTTTCCAAAATCAAAAGACACACATTTCTGGATTGAAGAAGCCCAAGCATAGTGAATTTTAAAAGACCCACATCAAGGCGTATCATACAATTTCAGAACACTAGAGATAAACAGAAGATCTTAAATGCTTCCAGAGAAGAAAAACCAGGTATCATACAGAGATTGACAATCAGAAGGGCATCAGACTCTAACAGCAACTCTGTATACTAGAGGACAATGGGGAAATGCCTTAAAAATTCTGTGGGAAAAATCTAACATTCTATTCCCAGCCAATCTGTCAAACAGAAATATGGTACAATAAAGGAATTTTCAGGCATGCAAAGTCTCAAAACATTTTCCTCCCACGAGGGTGGAAGAAAACATTAGATCCAGAAAACAGGGGGCTGAAAGCAGTAAAAAAAAAAAGTGACAGGAAGTCCCAGTAGAACCAAAGCATAACCAGTCCAGACTGGAACACAGGCAAATTTTAATGGAGTTATCTGATGTATATGAACATTTGAAAATTAATAATCTAACTTTTCTCTGATGGAGCATGTAAGAAAAAAGGAGAGCTACATAGAAAACTTTAAAAAAGGGGATTAACTCTAGAAAAAAACAAAACTATCTAAGAAAGGAAATCACAGGATATAACTTAACTCTACAGAAAACAGTATTAATATAGTTGTAACAATATAAAACAATCATTACTGTTTTGCCAAAAATGATGATATAACTCTATTAGGAAGATTGAAAGGTAGGGGTAAAAAGTGGTATGTAAGAGAGCCAAATATTCATCTATTTCTTTTGGCTGCACTGGGTCTTCATTGCTGTGCACAGGCTTTCTCTAGTTGTGGCGAGCGGGGGCTGCTCTTCATTGTGGTGCGCAGGCTTCTCATTGCGGTGGCTTCTCTTGTTGCGGAGCATGGGCTCTAGGCGCGTGGGCTCAGTAGTTGTGGCTCGCAGGCTCTAGAGCGCAGGCTCAGTAGTTGTGGCACACGGGCTTAGTTGCTCTGCGGCATGTGGGATCTTCCTGGACCAGGGCTCGAACCCGTGTTCCCTGCCTTGGCAGGCAGATTCTTAACCACTGCGGCACCACGGAAGGCCCGCAAATATCCATATATTTTAAGTAATAGATGTAAGTAAGTAAAGAGCATCTCCAACTGATTTATCAAGAAATGGCAGTATAAGCTTATTTAGAAATATGGAGGTAAATGCCCAAGTAAGTGAAAACTGTAGCAAGCTGAATGGTGACCCCCAAAAGGTGTTCATGTCCTAACCGCCAGAATCTAATCCCCAATAAATCTTTGTAGATAAAATTAAGTGAAATCAGATCTGGAGATGAGATTGTCCTGGATTATCCAGATGAGCCCCGACATGCAATGAAAGTGTCCTTATGAGTGACATACAAAGGAGAGGGTGATGTAAAACCAGAGGACAGAGAGAGATGCAGCCAGAAGCCAAGGAAAGCCTCAAAGCCATCAGAGGCTAGAAGAGGCAAGGAACAGCACATTGTGGCCTCCAGAACTGTAAAGAGAATTAATGTCTGTTGTTTCAAGCAACCAAGTCTGTGGTAATTTGCTAAGGCAGCCTTACAAAACTAATACAAGGACTGAGAATGGCTGCCGCCCAGATACAAGACTAAGGAGTGGGGAAGGGCAGGTAGAAGATTGCTATTTTTTTTGTTGTAAGTCTTTAAGTACAATTTGATTTTATAACTATCATATATGTATTATCTTAATATAATCAATCATTATTTTTAAATGAATAGATTAAATCATATTGCAGTATTTTCCCAAAAGACTATCAACTGCCTAGTTAAGATCATACAAACAGGTAGATTGAAGTAAAAAGCCCATGCAGGCAGGGAACATGTGTCTCTTGGTCTCCAATGTATCCCCAGAGTCAAGCACAATGGATAGAAGACTTAAGCACTAAATAAATAAATGATGAATGAATAAATGAACGAAAGAGCAAATAATTTGTTGATAATCAACACAAAACTGGTTTCTGTTCCAAAAAAACCCAAATAAACAGTATCAAAATCTTTTCACTTTAGGTCAGGGCTCCATAACATTAATGTAAAATTACCTATAATTTCTACTATTAGTAGTAACCAATGTGTATATTTCATTGATAATTATAATGACAAATTCTTAAGGTTTCTGTCCTCCATAAATCTATGGTTGCACAGTAAAACAAATAAAAATTTTATTCTGCTTTATGACATAGATATCTAAAACAGTAACTTCAAAACTAATCTCATGCCAGCTCATTTGACTCTAAATGACTAGATTTAATTTTAATATTCCACGAGGAATATTTTCTGCCATACCGTGTTTACTTTGCATACAATCTTCAAGAATACATTTCTTTCTTTCCTATAGGATTATTACTCTCTCTGGCATTTCAATCAAAAAATGTTCAGTTTTCACCTAAAACTTTTTGGATTTCATTATAAGACAGTGTATTTAGGAAAAAATAGCTTTGAAACACCCCACGTCCCCCAAGAAACAATGACAGACTAGAAGAGAAAGAGTCTTGAATATTTTAGATTGAGGTTAAAGTTAGAAATTCTAAAAACTAGTCAATAATACCTCTATTAACACAGACCTTCACAGTGGAGAGGCAGAGATGTGAAACCTACTTGTATTCTGGCAAAAAGATCAACAGCCTATGGACAGTTAATTTGCACAATACCACTTTTGAGTAGTTACGTCAAGTTTTCCAAATCATGGCTTTCAGGAGCAGCAAATAAAGTCTGGAGTCTTTCTGAATATATAGGATGCAGTGGCCAGTGATCCTAACAATGAATTACATTACTCATTATGCGCAAAGAACCAAACACCCAAGGATGCAAGAAAAGATATGGAAACATGATTCAATAAAGACTTAACTTTAAAATCAACTTCTCTTCTTTAATTTTTGAAAGCTATTAGTAAACAACAAGGTTCTACTGTATAGCACAGGGAATTATATTCAATATACTGTGATAAGCCATAATGGAAAAGAATATTTTTAAAAATGCATGTATATGTATAACTGAATCACTTTGCTGTAAGCAGAAATTAACACAACATAATAAATCAACTATACTTCAATAAAAAAGAAAACTATTAGTAGAAACAGTATTCATTTTTAGGCAGCACAAACTCTTTAAAAAGGAGATGTTATATAGGCCCCCTCTTACCTTTCTTGTTAACAGACTTTTACGTCTCATTCCACAAGCCTCTAGCTGTAACCTTCCTCTCAATGCTAATTCAATTAACATACAGCCACGTAATCCAGATGATATACAGTCATTCCAAAATGATGTGTAACCCTATTTAAAAAAGAAAACAAAAGAGCTAATTTACTTTGAACTCAGAGTCAAGAACAGAATCACTTTTTAGCCAAAGTTATTTCTTGTGCCTTTTGCTTTGCATGTCTTTCCATAATTAAAATACTGAAAAAATAGTTACTATACATTATTAAACTAGGATTTTCAGGGATTTACTGTCTTTTCACCACTTTCCTTACATGTAGATAAACAACAAATAACTTTGGAACTCACTAAGTTATGTGCTAATTAGGCTCTTTCAGATTGCAGGCAACAGGGCTCACCCACTCAGTTAACCTTAGATTATAGTCGTTTATTACTAGTATACGTGGGCAAATTAAGAAGCTCAGGAAAAATAATCTAGCCCAATGTAGCCTCATGGAGAATTAGAACATCGTTCAATGCTGTTTGCAATAAAAATACAAGGTTAAATTTGGAAGAATGTATCAGAAAACTTACATACGGGGCCATGCCTAAAGTTCTGAATAACAAACTGTAAAGCGATCGGATTCCCCCACCCCACCAAGAGAAATTTAAGGGCAACGTCCAAGGTGGAAAAACAGCCAGACAGAATGAGACTGATGGACAGCCAGGGATCTGGGAATTCTCAAGTGAAACAGGCATCACCAGATAAAGTCAGGGCACTCTTTGGGAGCTAATAACTGGGACTGTCCAAATTATGAAGCCATGAACTGTGCCAGCAGAGTTGCCAGCTATTAAAGTGCCCAACTCTGAAGAGAAAGCAGAAGTGATAACTGGTTCTGGTTAAGGCTCAGAACAAGGTAACATATAATTTTGATGGGAGGGAGAACAGGTCAATGGATTCTTTGAAGAATGGAGGACCAGGAATAGGGAGGCCTAGACCCTTGGTTTCGGTACTTTCTTGAGGTCAGTCTTGGTACATTGCCAGGTCATGGTGGTCAGCTTGTATTTAAGAAGATGACTGACCATCAGGGTCCATGGGACTTCACCACTGACACAAGGACTTAAATGACAAAGCTACCACTTCTGAGAATGAAGGCTTTGGGAAAATAAAAATTTGGATGAAGGGAGACACAAGGAGATAAAAATATCAATTCAAAGAGGGAGATTTAAATGTGAGGCAGGGAAAGCAAACACTGACTAGGTTTGAGGGAATCCTTTTAAACCTAAGTGTTAGCGATCTGATTAAATTAAGACTGCCAGATATTAACTAAGTGGTTAATAAGACCAATAACTTACAGACATCAGGTACAATCGATGGCTTCTGTATCCATCCAAAACAATTAAAGCCCTAGGAAGCCTAGGAATGGATTCACATAAAATCAAAGTTACAGCTATCGGGCTTCAATTGGCCTGGACGTACAGACAGAGTTCCTAGGTGAGCCTCTAAAAACTATAAACAATACAGTACACCTCATAAAACAGTGATGGATGTAGACAGGACCATGCCCTGTCTCTGCAGCCTGGAAATTTCAGATGAACAGCACTCATTAGAAGCTTACATTTGCTAGCAGAGAACGAAATACACCTCAGCCTCAATTGCTCTCAGAGTAATGGCAACCCAGAGATGTTAGCAAAATGGAGTCTTTAATAACAGACTTCAAAGTTTTACATTTAATGAACGGCTTTTGGGCATTACCATAAAAAGACAGATGCTTAAACAGAATTGATTTCATGTGGGAAAATAGACAAATGGGCGCGGACAGTTCTGTAGCAAAGCTTCTGGGACACATGAGCAATATTCCAAAAATAAATGAAGCCATCAAAGCCACACCAAGGGGCTTCCCTGGTGGCGCAGTGGTTAAGGATCCACCTGCCAATGCAGCGGACACGGGTTTGAGGCCTGGTCCAGGAAGATCCCACACGCAGCGGAGCAACGAAGCCCGTGCGCCACAACTACTGAGCCTGCGCTCTAGAGCTCACGAGCTACAACTACTGAAGCCTGCGCTCCTAGAGCCCGCGCTCTGCAACAAGAGAAGCCATCGCAACGAGAAGCCCGCGCACCACAAGGAAGAGTAGCCCCCGCTCGTCGCACCTAGAGAAAGCCCGAGCGCAGCAACAAAGACCCAACACAGCCAAAAACAAATAAAAAATTAAAAACAAAACAAAAAAGCCATACCAAGCAACAGAACAGGCCAGCATGTTGATGACCCCTGCTAAAATCTGCATCATAAAAGTAGGATCAGGAATTAAGCAAGTTGCAGGAGGTAGGAGGCGGGGGAGAAAGGGTACTTAGAAGGGCAGTGTTAAATTAAAAGATTTTATGGTTATTACTGGATAAAATGACAACGCCATCCTTAAGAATTATGTCTATTAGAGGGAAAGCAGTATGTTGGAAAAGCGTCAAGTGAATCTGGTCATGAGCTAGGCCAGCAAGATTCTGCAGTGAATCCATGTCACAACACATGTGAGCAGAACTACTGAGAAGCCAGAGCACCAGCTTAGGCCTTGCCAAGTGCTAAAGAGCCCTTACATCTTTTAATCTCTAGTGTTAACCTTAAAACTAGATCTCATCGATCCCCAAACATATATTTTAGAAGTTTAGTATCTCCATATGAGATAACGGATGCTAAACCTACTGTGGTAATCATTTCATGATACAGGCATGCCTCGGAGATAACACGGGTTTGGTTCCAGACTACCACAAGAAAGCCAATATCACAATAAAGCAAGTAACACAAATGTTTTGGTTTCCTAGTGTATATAAAAGTTATATTCAAACTATACTGTAGTCTATTAAGTGTGCAATAGCATGTCTTAAAAAAAAGTATATACCTTTATTTAAAAATACCTTATTGCTAAAAAATGCTAACCATCATGTGACTACGCAGCATTGCCACAAACCTTCAATTTGTAAAACATACAATATCTGTGAAGCACAATAAAATAAAGTATGCCTGCATATGTAAACCAAACCATCATGCTGTACACTTTAAATTTATATAGTGATGTATGTCAATTACCTCTCAATAAAACTGAGGGAAAAAGTTTTATCTCTGATATTGGGATGCATTTTAAAATAGATGGTACCTAAGATTAAAGGAAATATGGTATTGCAACTACTGAGCTAACCTTAACCCATGGAAGAGGGAAGAGACAGGTGGCATAGGCCTCACAGGTGCCCAGCTGTGTAATGATGAACTAGAGCCTACCATGTCAGTTACTGGGCATCTTAAAACTTGGTACAAGATTGGGTGACTGAACATCCAGACCCAGGCATGCCATCAATCCACCTGACTTCTCAGTGGAAAAGATTTTATAAGAGCAGGTCAGTAACAACCACACTGCCCAGAGGATTTTGTCCTCAGATAAACCACTACTCCCTGAAACAATTTCAAGAAGCTGCAGTCTAAACAGGATGGTTATATGTTCAGGGCATGAATGTGTTTATGCCCCAGTAAAAATCTTATACCCTATCTGTGAAAAAGGCAAGCCAGCCACATTTAAAAAGATGGTTAAAATAGGTGAGGAAGACCTGACAGTATCAAGCAGTTTACGATTTGGTTCAAAAGCACAACTAGCTACGTGTGCAACCATACTGTGAGAGAGTAAAGAAATAGCAATGATGGGGAATTCCCTGGCAGTCCAATGGTTAAGACTCGGTGCCTTCACTGCCGTGGGCCTGGGTTCAAGCCCTGGTCTGGGAACTAGGATCCCACAAGCTGCACGGCAAGGCCGAAAAAAGAAAGAAAGAAATAGCAATGATGATCATTATAACAAATTATGACTATGTATTCAGTGACACTGCACAGCTCTTGTGCTTGGAAGCCAATAATCATTTCAGACCCCCCAATGGGTATGAGATTCTACCACCAGTGATGGAGGAAATAGCTTCATATCCCAGGTTAGTCCAAGGACAGGGTACTAGTGCTCAAAGTTCAGGGTCACACCAAGGGAGAACCACTGGCCAGGCAATCAACTTACTGATGAAGAAGCAGCACTGTACTGGGAATACCAGTAGCCACAGGATCTTGAGGATGTCCCCCACTCACTGCAGAAGACTCAACTGGGTCCTGATGGAGGCTGGACAACCACCAAAAAAAAAAACTATTTTGGGGCCCTACAAGTTCAAGATTATGATCAGAACCAGCTCCTATTCCTAAAATAGAATGGGAGAGGCAGAGATATGCCAAATAGAGGTGGATCATACACTGCCCTCACAGAATCCAGAGAAACATGATTTCATTAGGTTCATGGGTCCAAAACAAGGGGAAACATGCAAGAATAAACGGGTGCATTAAGACCCTAATACGGTTTTCCTGGTGAGTTGCGCTGCTAGAAAATCAAAACAGGAACATTCAAAAGTCATACCATGTGCAGCTCACAAGCTTCCAACAAAACCAAGAACAGAACACAAGAGACAGGGACTCAGAAGGCCCTGGAAACTAATGCAAAGCACCTCTACTTACCTTTCACCAACAATCTACTTTAATAATAACAACTAATAATAACCAGGTAGGTGGAGACTTTCCCAATGGAGAGCCAACTAAACTGACTACAGAGTGCTCCAATCAATCTTACGTTGTTGGTAATACTCAGCATCAGACACTCAGACAAATGGCCAACCTTTAGGCAGACCTCAAGAGAAGCTTGTAACTTAAACTGGGATAAATGACCTTTATCATATAGTATGCCACTCCGAAGCAAGGAGCTAAGTAGAAGGAATGAATGGTACAGTAACGAATGAGGCAACGATATGAGGGACAAGCTCTGCAGACACAATCCTTCCCTCAGTGGGCAGTTCCAAGATCTAAACTTAGGGGACAGAGACTACATACATGAAACCTGATGTTGCTGCAGATCTAAGCAACAACCTCCAGCACAACTTTTTCTCAGGGATAAGATAACATTTATTTGGATCTCTATTTGCCTGATTCCCTTTTCTTCTCAAGTGGCTCAACCTGAATAGGGGAAAAGGGAAATGCTCACTGGGCCCCTAAATATGCAAACACTGAGTTCTCATCATTCAGGTTACGAGCTCCAGAATATTTAACCAGAGGACGTTTGTTGTTTAAGACTGAACTCGAAAGCCTGGCCACCTGCAATAAAATATTTAAAACATAGTGTACAAGTATCATAAGAGGTATACAACCAAAAGTATTATGTGATTTTCCTTCCTAGAACATAAACACACACACACATATAAAAAATAAAATGTAAGCACAGAATAAAAAATACAGAACATGATATATATATATAAATAAAACATGAAAAACAGGTACAAAATAGTATATATAAGGTATGACCCTAATTTGAAATTATATAAACATATATGCATAGAGAATGTTTATATGTATTAATACATAAAACCCTTCTGTATTAACATATAAAACCCAAAACTACTGAAGACTGTGCGCTCTAGGGTCCACATGCTGCAACTACTGAGCCCGTGTGCTGCAACTACTGAAGCCCACAGGCCTAGAGGCCATGCTCCGCAACAAGATAAGCCACCGCAATGAGAAGCCCACGCACTGCAACGAAGAGTAGCCCCTGCTTGCCACAACTAGAGAAAGCCTGCAAACAGCAACGAAGACCCAACACAGCCAAAAATAAAATCTAAAAAAAAGGTGCTTTACTTATTAAAAAAAAAAGACAGCCTACTTATATGGGTTATGTTTGCAAATGATATATCTGATAAGAAGTTAATATCCAAAATATACAAAGAATTTATACAAGTCAACATCAAAACAACGAGAAACAACCCAATTAAAAAGTGGGCAGGGGGCTTCCCTGGTGGCGCAGTGGTTGAGAGTCCGCCTGCCGATGCAGGGGACACGGCTCCGTGCCCCGGTCCGGGAAGATCCCACATGCCACGGAGCAGCTGGGCCTGTGAGCCATGGCTGCTGAGCCTGCGCGTCCGGAGCCTGTGCTCCACAAGGGGAGAGGCCACAACAGTGAGAGGCCCGCGTACTGGAAAAAAAAAAGTGGGCAGAAGACCTGTGTAAACATTTTTTCCAAAGAAAACATACAGAGGGCCAACAGACTCATGAAGACATAATCAACATCACTAATCAACAGGGAAATGCAAATCAAAACCACAATGAGATATACCATCTCACACCTGCCAGAATGGCTATCATCAAGAAGACAAGAAATAATAAGTGTTGGCAAGGAAGTGGAGAAAAGGGAACCCTCGTGCACTGTTGGTGGGACTGTAAATTGTAGGAGTCACTAAGGAAAACAGTACGGAGGTTCCTCAAAAAATTAAAAATGGAACTGCCGTATGATCAGGCAATTTCACTTCTGTATATTTACTTGCAGAAAAAAGAAACACTAATTCAAAAAGATATATATGCACACCAATGTTCACAGAACCACTACTTACAATTGCTAAGATATGGAAGCAACCTAAGTGTCTATCAACAGATGAATGGATGAAGAAAATGTAATATATATATCACTGAAAGTTTCTACTACTTCTAGTATTTTGTCTTTCTTTATTATATTACTGCATATATATATACATATATATATATATATCTCTCTCTCTCTAAAGTGGAATACTATGCAGCCATAAAAAATAATGAAAATTTGCCATCTGCAGCAACATGGATGGTCTTGGAGGGTATTACACTAAGTGAAACAGGTCAAACAGAGAAACACAAAAACCACATAATCTCAGTTATATGTGGAATCTAAAGATAAGACAAACAAAATAAAATGAAAACAGACTCACACAGAAAACAAACAGGTGGTTGCTGGAGGGGAAGGGGATGGGAACAACAAAATAGGTGAAGGGCATAAGAGATACAAACCTAAATTTATTAAATAAATAATATACAGCTAAGAAATATGGTCAGTAATATTGTAATAATTTTGTATGGGGACAGATGGTTACTAGACTTAGGTGGTGATCATTTCATAATATATGAAAATGTCAAATCACTACGTAGTACACTTAAAACTAACATAATATTGTGCATCAACCATATTTCCAAAAACAGTAAATAAATATATACCCAAAGAAAGAAAGAAAAAAAGGAAGGAAGGGAGGGAAGGAGGGGAAAAGGAAAAGGAAAAAAGAAAAGGAAAAGGAAAGGAAAGAACTACAAAGTAAACCAGAATTGGGAGGTCATACAGAACAGGCCTAAAGAGCCCAGACTTTGAAACTACAAACACCTAACAATTCAAAATAATTACTAGGTATCAATATATGTACAAGGTACACAGAGGAGTTTTCATATTTTACCAGCTATGTTTCTGTTTTTATGCACAAAGTATTTCAAAATGAAATCACTAAAAACAACCTATAATGTTGAATTCTGTTGTGACCAATGTTTCAGAAATGGCTTTCTACATAGACTTTCCTCAGCAAAAGAAAATACCAGTCTTCCAAAAACATTTGGGATTTACTACCAAACTCAATCCAAAATTTGTACTAACTGAGGCCACTCTTGGCTCACATCCCCCTTTTAGAAAACTTGTCCTCAACTACAGATTTTACAGAAAGAGATGACTGTACTCTGCCACATCTAACTGGACCAGGATGTGCACATTAAAGTTTTCCTCCTGGGAATCTGAACTTGGCCCACAGAGGCTGGATCAGTTACATGCGCATGGGCACTGGAGATGTAATTGGTTATGTGGATTCAGAAGCCACTGGCTATTTTGCACAAATGCAACCAGAGAACAATGATAAACAGAAAGATATACAAGAGATATGGAGAGCAGAAATGAGAGAACACACAATGTGAGACAGACCAAGACATACACACAGGGAACACAGACACACACAGAGAATGGCATCCTAACAACAGAAGCATTCCTGTATCTTTGGGCTGTACTCCTAAACCTTATTTCCATGAGATTCACCTATGTCTCCTTTTCTTAGGCTACTTGGAGGAGATTTCTGTTCTTGCAAGCAACTGACTTTTAGTAATGCCAGAAGGACTTTAATGAAATAATAAATCAGTAGTATCTGGCAAAGGTTTTTGTAATTCAAGTATAGAATCTATAACTAAAATATTCATCACAGGCTAAAAAATATTATGTGTGGCCAAGAAATTCAAATTTGCATAAATGTAACCTTTAGTTGCTATTAGAAAACCAGTAAGTGTGACTATGACAATAAGGGCAGCTGCTTAAGAGAAAACAAACAGCAGTCCCATCAACCCAACTAACCAATTTGTCAAAGAACAAATTAGGATTTGCAATTATCAAATACCACTTACACTTTAAGTGCCACATTCCAATTAATCTCATCCAAATGAAACCCTGACAGCCCCAACCTTAAAAGACAGAAAACACACATGCATTAAGACCACATTAATAATCATTTATATATCAAACAAATTCAAACTGAGGGACATTCTATCAAATAACGGGTAAAGAACTAAAGGAAACTATATTTAAAGACTTAAAGGAAAGAATGACAATGACTCATTAAGAAAAATAATGATTCATCAAATACAGAATCTCAGTAAAGAGATGGAAATTCTTTAGTTAAAAAGTATGACTGGGCTTCCCTGGTGGCGCAGTGGTTGAGAGTCCGCCTGCCGATGCAGGGGACACGGGTTCGTGTCCCGGTCCGGGAAGATCCCACATGCCGCGGAGTGGCTGGGCCCGTGAGCCATGGCCGCTGAGCCTGAGCATCCGGAGCCTGTGCTCCGCAACGGGAGAGGACACAACAGTGAGAGGCCTGCATACCAACAACAACAAAAAAGTATGACTGAGGGACTTCCCTGGTGATCAAGTGGTTGGGAACCCACCTTCCAAGGCAGGGGACGTGGGTTCTATCCCTGGTCAGGGAGCTAAGATTCCACATGCCTCAGGGCAACTAAGCCCATGCCACAACTACTGAGCCCGCGCACACCACAACTAGAGAGAAGCCCATGTGCCACAACAAAAGATCCCATGTGCTGCAACTAAGACCTGACGCAGTCAAAAATAAATAAATAAACTTTTTTTTTTTAAGTACAACTGAAATGAAAAGTTTACTAGAGGAGCTCAACAGTAGATCTGAGATGAGAGAGAAAGAATCAATGAACTTGAATTTGAATTTAAAGAACAAAAGGAAAAAAGAATGAAGAAAATAAGGAAAGCCTCAGAGACTAAAATTTTCAAGCAAGCCTCCCAGCAGTTACAGGAGTCTCAAAAAGAGAAGGCAGAAAAAATAACAACTGAAAACAAATCTGGTGAAAAATATTCATCTAAGATCCAGATGTTCAATAAACTCCAAGCTGGATAAACACAAAGAGATCATCATACCTAGATGCATCACAGTCAAACTGTTACATAAACAAAGAGAATATATATTGAAAGCAGCAAGAGAAAACAACTTATCACATATAAAGGAACAATACAATTACCAGATAACTTCTCACTAGAAATACTGGAGACCAGGAGGCATTAGGATAACACACTCAAAGTGCTGAAAGAAGCAAACTATCAAACAAGAATCTATACCCAGCAGTATTACCCTTCAGAAATGAAGGTGAAACAAAGACATTCACAGATAAACAAAGGCTGAATTTGCTGCTAGCAGGTCTGCCTTACAAGTCCTGCTAATTGAAAGTAAGTAACGTCAGACAGTATTTCAAATCCGTATGAAGTAAAGATAGATACAAAGGTAAATAAACAGGGAAGACTATGTATTTTCTCTTTTTGCTTTTAAAAACTCATTTAAAAGCAAAGATTGCATAAAACAGTAAGTATAAAACAGTATTGTTTGGGTTATAACACATAAACATATTTCTGACAATAATGCACAAGGGGGGGTAGTAAATGAAGATATATTGGAACAAAGTTTCTGTATTTTGCTGTAATTGAGTATTACTTTAAAGAAGAGTAAGATAAAGATGCACATTGTAATCCACAGAGCAACTACTAAGGAAAAAACTCAAATGGATATAGGTATGTAGGGAGGGAGCGAAGGAAGGAGGGAAAAAGGGAGGAGGAAGGAAATTTAAATAGTATAACTTTAATTTTATATTTAACACAAAAGAAGGTAGTAAGAGCAGAACAGAGAGACAAAAAGGACATTTGACATAGAAAGCAAAGGGCACAGTGGCTGGTGTAAATCCAACTCTATCAATAATCACATTAAATGTGACTAAATCAAATACTCCAAAGGTAAAGTTTCCAAGACTGGATAAAAGATCTAACCATACCTATGCTGTTTATAAGAGACAGTTTAGATTCAAAGACACAAACAGGTTTAAAAGAATGAATTTTTTAAAAAACCATGGAAACACTAATCAAAAGAAACTGGAATAGATATCTTAACATGAGACAAAGCAGACTTCAGAGTAAGGAAAATTAAGCGGGACAAAGGGGAATATTTCATAATGATAATGAAGTTAACCATCAGGAAGATTTAACCCCTATACATATACACACCTAACAAGAGAATCCCAAAATACGTGAAGCAAAAACTGACAATGAAAAGGAGAACTAAACAATACAGTAATAGTAATTGAAGACTACACTGATAACTGATACAACTAGAGAGAAAACACCAAAGATACAGAACTGAACAGTATCAACCTATTTGACTTAAGTGACATTTATAGAATGCTCCAACCAAGAACATCAAAATACACATTCTTTTCAAGCACACTTGAATTATTTTCTAAGATACCCCATATGACTGTCCATAAAACAGTGAATTTAAAAGGAGTGAAATCATAGAAAATGTTTTACTCCAAGAGAATTAAATTAGAAATCAACAGAATAAAATATGGGAAATCTCCATGTGAGAATCAATCTGTCACTTCTACATAATCCATGGGTCAAAGAAATCACAAAAGAAGTTAGGAAGCAGTATTTTGAACTGAATGAGAATAAAAACACAAAATATAAAAATCTATGGGATGCAGCTAAAGCAGTGTTTAGAAATTTAGCTTTATTAAATATCTATATCGGGCTTTCCCGGTGGCGCAGTGGTTGAGAGTCCACTTGCCGATGCAGGGGACACGAGTTCGTGCCCCGATCTGGGAAGATCCTACATGCCGCGGAGCAGCTGGGCCCGTGAGCCATGGCCGCTGAGCCTGCGCGTCCGGAGCCTATGCTCCGCAATGGGGGAGGCCACAGCAGTGAGAGGCCCGCATACCGCAAAAAAAAAAAAAAAACAACTATATTACAGAAGAAGAAAGATCTCAAGTCAACAAACTTATCTTCCACCTTAAGAAACTAGAAAAAGGGGACTTCCCTGGTGGCGCAGTGGTTAAGAATCCGCCTGCCGATGCAGGGGACACGGGTTCGAGCCCTGGTCCGGGAAGATCCCATGTGCCGCAGAGCAACTAAGCCCGCGCACCACAACTACTGAGCCTGTGCTCTACAGCCCGTGAGCCACAACTACTGAGCCCTCATGCCACAACTACTTAAGCCCGTGTGCCTAGAGCCCGTGCTCTGCAACAAAGAGAAGCCACAACAATGAGAAACCCATGCACTGCAACGAAGAGTAGCCCCTGCTCACTGCAACTAGAGAAAGCCCCCGCACAGCAACGAAGACCCAACACTGCCATAAATAAATAAATTTATTTTAAAAAAAAAAGAAACTAGAAAAAGAGCAAACTAAATCCAAAGCAATCAAAGGGAAGGTAATAATAAAGATTAGCATGGAAACCAATGAAATGCAAAACAGAAAAATAGAAGAAGGAAAAAGTCAATGAAGCCAGGTTGCTTCTTTAAAAAGATCAAGGTTAAAACAGGAGTAGAGGGGAGGAAGAAAGGAGAGGGAAGAGAGATACACAAAGGTACCAAAATGAAAATACAGTAGGGACATCACTTCCAATCCTACAGAAATTTAAAGGACTATAAGGCAATACTATAAACAACTTTATGCCAATAAATTAGACAATTTAGACAAAATGTTCAAATTGCTGGAAAAACACCAATTACCAAAACCACCTCAAGAAGAAATATAAAATCAGAATAAACCTAAAACAAGAAATTGAATTAGGTAATAAAAATCTTCACACACAGAGTGTCACTGAGATGTAAGAAGAACGAATATGGACCACATGTTGAGAAACCTGAATACTGGCCACAGCCACAAGGAAGACTTGTTAGGGGATTTTAAGCAGGTCATTTAATATCCTCTCTGAGTCTCCATTTTCTCCTCTACACAATGAGACAGACAGACTTCAAGCATTCTACAAGTATGATTCTAATCAGTTAAGAATTCCCTAAGGGGGTAAGTATGTGGCTTAGGGAAAAACAGGATACATGATCTATTTTAATTTCCGAAAAAGCATCTGCAAGTCAATCATCAAGGGTATTTTTAAAACTGCTTAATAGCAATATAAAGAAGTGTCTGAAGAATAAAGTTAACGTATCTCAGGATAAACAAACATTTATAATGCGGTTCCTGAAAACTGATGTTTGGCACTATTATACATAATGTAGAAGAGAACAAGAAAATTTTCCAGTTTTCATGTAACACCGAGATCTTCTTAAATATTAAACTGATCAAAGAAACAAAATGAGAAAAAATTTCCTGAGACAAACAAACATGGAAATACAACATATCAGAATTTATGGGATTTACCAAAAGCCTCTAGATAAATGTTGTGATACTGGCACATGAACAAACAGACCAAGAAAATAAAATCTAGAAATAAACTCAAGAGTACATTGAAATCCAGTATATGATGAAGGTGTTATCTCAAATCATATATCTGATAAGGGGTTAATATCCAAAACATATAAAGAACTCATACGACTCAACAGCAAAAAAAAAAAAAAAAAATCCAACTAAAAAATGGGCAAAGAACCTGAATAGACATTTCTCCAAAGAAGACATAATCAGCATGAGAGGGAAAGATGGACAGTTTAATCATTAGTATTAGGACAACTGGATAGCCATTTAGAAAAACAAAACCGGATCCATACTTCATATTATACACCAAAATTAACTCCAAATGGATCAGAGATTGAAATGGAAAATCAGACAGTGTAAGTACTAGAAGAAAATAGGAGTGAATACCTTCATAAACTGGGAGTGGAGGAAAAAACAAAAACTTCCCAGCTATTACTCAAAATCTAGAAGAAATACAGACTGATAAACTACACTATACAACAAGTTTTTTTTAAGTATGCATGGCAAAAAGCATAAGCAAAGTAAAAAAACAAATGAAAATGTAGGAAAATATATTTATAACATCACAAATACACAATTAGTTCTTAAAAATTATAGGAAAATAAGGTCAATACTCAATTTTTTAAAGGCAAAGATATGAACAGTAAATTCACAAAAGAAATGAAAATGACTCAAACATATGAAAAGATGCTTTGTATCATGCATAACAACACACATTTAAATAACATAAGAAAAAAAAAACCCAATTCAAAAATGGGCAAAAAAAAAAAGTGTCCATCAATAGATGAATGGATAAACAAATATATACAACAGAATATTATTCAGCTTTAAAAGAAAGGAAATTCTGACACATGCTACAACACTGATGAACCAGGTCTGCTAAGCGAAATAAGCCAATCAAAAAGGCAAACACCGTATGATTTCACTTATATGAGGTACCTAGAAGAGTAAAATTCATAGACAGAAAGTAGAATCGTAGTTGCCCGGGGCAGGTGGGAGGGGGAGCAGGGAGTCGTCGTTTAATGGGTACAGAGTTTCAGTATGGGATGATGTAGTAGTTCTGGAGATGAATAGTGGTAATGGTTGCACAATAAGACAATGTCCTTAATGTCACTGAACTATAAACTTAAAAATGGTTAAGTTTTGAATTTGAATTTGAATTTTGAATTTGAATTTGAATTTTGTTATGTAGATTTTACCACAATTTTAAAAACTAGGGCTTCCCTGGTGGCGCAGTAGTTGAGAGTCTGCCTGCCGATGCAGGGGACACGGGTCCGTGACCCGGTCCAGGAAGATCCCACATGCCGTGGAGCGGCTGGGCCCGAGCCATGGCCGCTGAGCCTGCGCGTCCGGAGCCTGTGCTCCGCAACGGGAGAGGCCACAACAGTGAGAGGCCCGCATACCACAAAAAAAAATAATAATAATAATAAAATAACAACTACATGAAACAATGCTTACCTAATAAGACTGGCAAAAATCCAAAAATCTGATACCACATTCTGTTGACAAAGATGAGGCCAATACACTGTGATAAGAATGCAAAAATGATACCACCCCTGACAGAAATCAAGAAAAATCACATGTACCCTTTAACTTGACAATCCTACTTCTAGGAATCTACTCTGAAAATACATCCCTGTAAATATGAAACAATATATGCATATGGTTATTAAGTGTGACATTATCTGAAGCAGTAAAAGCTTGGAAATAACCCATAAAAACATCAATTAAAAACAATGAATATGTGAAGATATATTAACATAATGGAATACTATGGAGCCATAAAAGATCTCTATATAATGATGTGGAATAGTCTTCAAGCTATAATATATAAAAAGAGAGATGCAAACAGCACATATGGTAGGCTACCTTTTGTATATGAAGGAGGGGCAAGAATGAATACATATAATTTTGCTACGAAAACACTGGAAAGACAAACCCCAAACTAAGTTTTAAAAATGACCAATAGGAGGAGGAAGGAATGAGGTAGAAGGGATGACGGAAATGAGACTTCTAAGTTGTTATATAGTTGTACATAGTCAAAACAGAAAAAACATTTTTAAAGAGTGAAAACAAATGAACTAATCTAACTGTATACTAATTAGTGATACAACCACAAAGAAATATTAACTATTTTAACTGCCTTTAGAATGCAGTATTTTAACTGTACATCCTAGTAAAGTACTGCAAAGAAATTTTAGGCTGAACTCAATAGTCAATTCGTAGTAATACTGACATTATTATTATTTTGAAACTATTTAAATACATGTAGTAAGCCAACGCAAATAAGTTAATATTTTAGGAACCAAGATTTTCAATTAAGAGAAAAAGAGATACAAGTATAAAATTCAGTAAGTGAAATAAAAAGCCATAATGTTAAATTTTAATCAAAAACCATGTAAACTGATTTTCCCTCCCCGCAAAATGCTAGCTCTATCCCCTGAAGAAAATATATTCTATCTCTGTGTACTGAAAAGTCCTAGAAGCAATGACATCCCAATAACACTGAGGACACCCAGTACCCAGACTGTGGTTCACTCCCCACTGAAAAATATCTAGAATTCCTTGAAGACTGATCCCAGGTCTGAAACAGGATATGTACAAAACGAGCCTGGGGCATTTTCGTGTTGACCAGAAAGCAAGAAGTTATCAAAGGTTAGTAAATCAAATCAAAAGAACACTAAAGTCAAAAGAAAAGAATTCCCGTAAGCCAAAGGTGGGACAACTTGAACATAAAAAAGAATAATTAATACAAGTGACTGAAACACAATGAATATATTAAAAAACTACAAGTAGGGGCTTCCCTGGTGGCGCAATGGTTAAGAATCCGCCTGCCAGTGCAGAGGACATAGGTTCGAGCCCTGGTCCAGGAAGATCCCACATACCACGGAGCAACAAAGCCCATGGGCCACAGCTACTGAGCCTGCGCTCTAGATCCCGCGAGCCACAACTACTGAGCCCTCGGGCCACAACTACTGAAGCCTGCACACCTAGAGCCTGTGCTCCGCAACAAGAGAAGCCACCACAGTGAGAAGACTGTGCACCACAACGAAGAGTAGTCCCCGCTCTCCGCAACTAGAGAAAGCCTGCGCGTAGCAACAAAGACCCAACGCAGCCAAAAATAAATAAATTAAATAAATAAATTTAAAAAAAAACCCTACAAGTAATAGTTTTAAAAAAGAAAAAGCCCACACCTCAATGGAAGTAACTAAGACACTAACTCACTCCTTATTCTAAAACTTAGCACTTAAAAGAAAATTAAGTTTAGTCAGCCCTCTGCATCCAAGGATCCAACCAACCACAGATTGAAAATATTAGGGAAAAAAAATCCCAGGAAGTTCCAAAAGGCAAAACTTGCATTTGCCCCTATTTGCGTTGTATTTACAACTACTTACATAGCATTTACATTGCACTAAGTATTACAAGTAATGTAGAGATGATTTAGAGTATACAGGAGGATGTGTGTAGGTTATATGCAAATACTACAGCATTTTATATAAGGGACTTTATCAGCCGAAGATTTTGGTATCCCCTGGGATGTGGGGTCCCGGAACCAATGCCTGGCGGATACTGAGAGACTACTGTATTTATCCTGCCTTTTGAGTGCATAAAATAAAATGCATAGGATTACAAAGGAAACCAGATCGAAAGTATTACAATATTAAAAATAAATTTGTGATAACAATTCATGTCCTTCTTTATTAGCACGTTAAACGACAAATTCTAGTGGCAAGTATAATTCCAACATAGTGATGAGCAGACAATAATGTAAGATGTCTAAATATCAATAAATGTAATGTGATATAATATCTCTGGTTTCTATTGGTGACAAACTCACAGATACCACTAAAACTACTTCAGCTTGCCTATACCGTAATTGTAAATAGTAGATAACTTTCAGTCATAGGTCGTTAAAAGTAATTACTTTTCCCATCCAAGCATTTTACCATGAATTCCACCACTGTCTCCAGGCTAAGGACCAGTCTATTCCCTGGGAACGTGGATACCAGTCTTGAACCAAGAACTGCTCTGTTAGAACCCAATCCAAGTAATAAATTCAATCTAGGTACGATTCTTTCTCAGTTTTGTGCAGACTGCAAACCCAAGCCTCCCTCCCTTCTTCACATCAGTCTCCTCCATTCTCACGCTCATCTCCAGCCAGCCCAACAGTCATTTACTGGGCACTCAATCTGTGCCAATTACTATTCTAAGTAGTTCATTTAAACCTCCACAACCTTCCGAGGCACGTACCATTACCATGGCTCCCAAATCCACAAGAGGGAAAATAAGCCCCGAGCACACCACTTCAACTACACTCCCGCTAATTTCCTGAAGGCATTTTCAACTATTTTTCCTCCATTGCATTCTCCTACCAAAACTCCAACGGATCAATCCAGCTGTCCACTTTCTCCTTTCTGTACCTGTGCTTCTGAACTGCTGGTGGAAAAAAGATGTCTTGCAATCTCAGTACAACTTAAACTAAGCCCATCCTGGCAAACCCTTCTACGTTTCCCTAGTCAAATCTCTTACCACTCTCCAGAGCAGCTGTTTCAAAACCACATTCCCCTCAAATCTCAACTCAACTCATTTTCAGCAGGTAACATCATAGGAAGTAAATACCATCAGACAGGAACAACCTCAACTTCCAGCAATGAACCACACCAATAAACTCAACTTCATAGTTCACACTCGTTCTTTTGTCTGGTTACAACAGGAAAACTGCCTAAGGCTAATCCTTCTACCCATTCTCTCCCACCTCAAGAAGTATCTTTGCTCACAAGTCCTGCCCTCCTAAAATAGTTTAAACCTCTCGCATATATGCTGGCATCTTCTAGTGACATTCAAACATCCTCAGGTTTGCCCATCAAGAGAAAGAGACAGTCAAGGGCCAACATGGCCCTATTTTCCTCCCATTCACCACAAACTCCTTGAAAGTATAGGCAAAAAAATAAGTCTCCACCACTTCCCTGTCACTTCCCAACCCATGCAATCTGATACAGTTCTCAACAAGAGCTACAGTTCTCTTGCGTAACCGTCCACAAAAGCTAATGCTGTTGACTTTCCCTCCTTGGCCCCTGGCTTCACCAACACCAAGCTGCAGTTTTCCGCTGCAGCTCCTGTTCAGGCCTTTAAAGGTTACTCTTCTACCTATTCCTTAAGTGTGTTGTATTGCTAAGTGGCCTTTTCTTATCTCATTTATACAGTCTTCTTACGACATCTCAGTCACTCCTGCTTGTTTAAAATGTTTTTCCAATAGCACCGCATGAGGGAAAATTAAAGTCCCCACCTCCTCCCTTCCCTTCCTTCCATCCCCCACTCCCTCAAGGGTAACTTCTATTAACACATTTGGGACATATCCTCCCCAAATCCTTTTTTCTTCCAATGTGCACACAAAGTTTGTCATACACTGGGTACTACTATAAATTAAAACTGGGCTAAGCATTTAATGAGCACCATTATCTAATCCTTAGAAGCCCTAGTAAAGTAGGATTTATTCCTCCATTTTCACAAGATAACGAAACTGAGTCTCACGGGAATTAAGGGACCTGCCAGTTATTGAGTGGCAAAGTTGGAACTGAAACTGGTCTCCCTAGCTCTAAAGCCCTAGCTCTATCATTCTGTCTTGCCTTCCAAGTCCGGTCTGTCTAATGCATGATCTACAAGTGCTTCCTTTCAGCCTCCATGAAAATGGAAGAGAATATTACTCATTTTTCTTTCCACGCCTGCCATTGTTCACTGCAGACAGCACAAAAAGTGCGAGCAGAAACTGACTTCCTCTCAAGCAAATAAATTTTTTAAAAGGATTTCTGGCAAAAATGCACATACTTTTGACTAGCAAAGTTTTTGTTTGTTTGTTTGTTTGGGGGGTTTTTTGGCCACACCGCGCGGCTTATGGGATTTTAGTTCCCCGAACAGGGACTGCACCCGGGCCCTCGGCAGTGAAAGTGTGGAGTCCTAACCACTGGACCGCCAGGGAACTCCCTAGCAAAGTTTTAAACAGTATATTTAACAGCATCTTATTAACAAGACCTAACTATAATTCCATATTCTTAATTCTTCCCTAGGAAACATGAAGGTTTTAGTTAGTAAACACAGCAACATTTCAGTTTGCAAAACTATTTTCACATATGTAAATTATCACCTTGTCTCACAATAACCCAGTAAAGTATTATCATTTTACATTAGAAGAATCTGAAGTTCAGATAAATCAAGAAGTATAATCATGTTCACAGTCCAGAATCAGCACTTATACCTCAAGCCTCATGTGCCTCTAGACACAGTACTTTCACCTCTACATTACATTGTCAGTATTTCAAGCTGAGGACATTTTGGAAAGCATATAGAATAATAAAAGCATTTAAGTTTTCTATCAAGTCACCATAACACAATTTATTTATTAGATGTTGGCCTCTGCCTCTGTTTTTCCTAGCAAAAAAACAATCCCATTTGGTAGGCAAAGGCACTAAGTTACATAAAGTTTAAAAGTACATAAAGTAAAAAAATTATTTTCAAATTCTTGAAATAAGAAAAATATAATTTTAATTCAATAAACACCTATTGAATACCAAGACATTGCTAAGCAGAAGTGATAAAGATGACCAAGATACAAGGCACAAAATGAAAAGAAAAAAATAATCATTATAATTCAATGTGATAAATATCATAATACTGATAGGAATAAAATGGCATCCATTCCTTCCTTCCTACCAAAAACATGCTATGAACGGAATAGGAACCCCCCCTCCCAAATTCATATGTTGAAGCGAAGCCCTAACTCTGATATGACGGTATCTGGAAACAAAGCCTCGGCACATAATTAGGTTGAGATGAGGTCATGGAGGTGGGGCCCCAAGATGAGATTAGCGCTCTTATAGGAAAAGACACAAGAGATTTTGCTGTCTCTCTCTGGCATGTGAAGACACAGCAAAGGGTACCTCACCAGAACCCAACCATGGAAGTATCTAGCCTCCAGGACCGTGAGAAAAGGAATTTTCTGCTGTTTAAACTAATTCTGTTGGTATTTTGTTATGGCAACCCCAGCAGACTAACACACATGCATAAACAACTACAGCTTTCTAGACACTGTCCTAGGTGTACACAGCGATGAGGAAAAGGCATATGAGAGCAACGAACGGTGCCTTGGGGATTAGAATAAGGCAAAAAGAGCTTCAGCTGGGCATCAAGAGATGGGTAAGAAATGGCTGCCAGGTGGAGAAAGGGAGACCCTAGAGAGAAGAATCTGCAAATACAAACACGAAGGCCTAACAAAAGTAATAATGTGAGTTCCAGGCCATTAGAGAGAAAAATAAATAAAGGATGAAGGTCCACAGCATGACCATATTTATAATACACCCCTACTAATTAGGGTACATCAAATAATATGTTCTATCATGCAGTCACCGCAAATAATGGAGCACCTTATTTCTCACTGGAAAGATCCTATTTACTAACACGGGAAGGTGGTCACTAGGTATCATTAAGAGAAAAGCGGTTACAAAACAGTACTGGAATGAGATTTGTTTTGTTTAGTAAAAAAATAAACATAGGTAAGCTCGTTTAAAATAGGACTGGAAGAATAATATAATATCAAAATATTACCGCCAACTTCCACTTCTTGCCTTTGTTCAATCCGTTCTCCACACAGAACTTTTCTTTAAAATAAAGATTGGGTATACCACTCCCCAAATCCATCAACGGTTCCCCAACTGCACTCAGCATAATACACAAAATCCTTAACCTGATTTGTAAGGACTCTGTGTTCTGGCACTCTATCACTCTATCATCATCTCAGGTCTTTCTCCCTATCGCTCCACTCCCGCCTTGAACCATCTTTCAGTTCCTCAAGCCAAACCAAGCTCTTTATCACCTCAGGGCCTTGAAACATACTAGTCTGTCTTCACTGGATTTGGCAGCTATCCATTCTCTGGGTCTCAGCCTAAATATTATTTCCTTCGAAAGTTCTTCCCTGTGCCCTCCCCTCAACACCCATTCTCATACAGCATCCTCTGATTTTCTTTCACAGTAACACAGTGTCTAACTTACACATATATGTACCTATCTGTATGTGTTTATATATGTGTCTGTCTTCCTTAGTACGGTGCCTACTATATAGTAAACGCTCCATAAATGTTTGTTGAAGGAATAAAAGTTGAATTATGGACTTTATTTTTCTCTTTTGTAATCTATATTTTCTAAATATTTTTCAACAATGAGCACAGACTTGTGTAAGAAGATAATTAAGACAATATTACTACCTACTGGTTCTTTAAACTCAAACCAATCATCGTTTCTCCTCTCTAAGCTTTAATGGTAATTAAATCCAAATAATTCTTCTATAATAATTATCTTTCTGATCTGTCCCGTTCCCTCTTCATCCAAGATGCAGGCACCAAATTTCACAAATTCTAGTAACTTCAAGCCTACTACAAACCTTCCCGCCTCTAGCTTTTCCATCTGCCAATCCTCTCTTCACTTAAAAGAAATGCCGTTCCAAAAATCCAGTTTACATTATTCCTGCTATCTCTAAGACCTCCAAGTGCCTCCAACATCACTGCAAACTTATGTGTAAAGGTCCTAAGGGACGAATGACTTTTTATTTTCCCTAGTCTACACACAATCCCTCTCATAGCTCAGTTCTCATTATTAGACGACTCAGATTTTCTTCTTCAGCTGTGTAAAATAATAACATTTTTAGAAGGATAACTTTCCCATCTAGCTATTTTCACATATATATCTTCTCATAATATATCCCGTCTAGAATGCTAGTTTCCTATCAAGTCACATGCTACATCTCATTCAAAATTCTGCTCAGTGGGGCTTCCCTGGTGGTGCAGTGGTTAAGAATCTGCCTGCCAATGCAGGGGACATGGGTTCAAGCCCTGGTCCAGGAAGATCCCACATGCCATGGAGCAACTAAGCCCGTGCGCCGCAACTACTGAGCCTGAGCTCTAGAGCCCGTAAGCCACAACTACTGAGCCTACGTGCCACAACTACTGAAGCCCACGCACCTAGAGCCCATGCTCTGCAACAAGAGAAGCCACCACAATGAGAAGCCCACGCACCGCTACAAAGAGTAGCCCCTGCTCGCTGCAACTAGAGAAAGCCCGCGCACAGCAACGAAGACCCAACGCAACAAAAATAAAAATTAAAAAAGAAAGGAAAAAAAAACCTGCTCAAAACTTATCTCCCTAAAGTGTTCCCTTCCATTTCCAACATCCCTCTTCGGTGACAACCCCCAACTTCAGGTCTTCTTCACTTGCCCCAGTCCCCACAGCACCGAGCACTCCTACCCACTCTACCACTGATGACAGAGTCACTTTTCCCTTCCTCATGAAATCTAGACAAGAGCCCACGTAAGGAATTCCTCCCTTCAAAGGAATTCTCTTTTCTAACCAGCTATTAAGATGTTTTTTAATTTCCGCCGAATGGCAGAGGAATAGAAAAAGGCTGCCACTGTTCCACAGATGAGGCAAAGGCATCTGCCAAAATGTGATCAAAGAAATCTGGAGGTAAGAGAAGAGCTACTTTCCCCACCAAACAGTGAAAAAAAAATACAAAAACACAAACCCTCTTCAACACCAATTCTACTGAAGGCAGAGTTTCTAATAACAAAGTTTATAATCAGAACATACCCACAAAGGAAATGGGGAAAGTAAAGTCACGACAAAGCTTCAAACGGTGGTGCGTGGTTACTGGAGGAGATGGATGGATGCAGGAAAAGGAGACACAGAGTTGAAAGAGCAAGAACCCCAAAGAAGCAGAGTGCATACTGGGGTGAGAGCAGGCGATCAGCCTACGAGAAGGCCACTTACCCTGCAACTGAACAGAAGAGCTGCAGCTAAAGGTAGACAGGGGAAGACAGATGAGGGAATCCTCTATTTGTAGGCTCAGAGCAAGGAAGAAGTAAAACAAGAGACTTTAAGGGAGTGGTGAAGATTTTAAATAGTCACTGCGGAGAATAATGAGGACTTGAACTAAGGCAGTGGCCCTGAGAATGGAGAGGAGACAAATTCAAAGAATTACTTCAGAGAATGTAAACTGAGTCACCTAGTAGATGTGGATGGTGAGAGAGAAGGCTGTAGACTCTGACCTAGCAACCTGTGTGGCTGCAAGTGTATGGGCTCTGACAAGGAATGCAGAACATCTTAGTGCAAAGATGCAACTCCCAAATCTCCATTTCCAGTCCGGACATCTCTCCTGAACACCAAATTTGCAACTGCCTACTGAAGCATAAAGGTTAGCTATAAATATTGGGTTGGCCAAAAAATTCGTTCAGGTTTTTCTATAACATTTTACAGAAAAACCTGAACAAACTTTTTGGCCAACCCAATTAATAAGTTACTGGACCTCTCCTTTTGCATTTCCTAAAGGCACTTACAACCCAGTACAAATCTGCAGACAGACAAAAAAAAACAGAGTGAACAGACTACAAGGGACTGTCTAAATGAGACCTCTGAGCTCTTTTCAAGGCCTCTATTTAGGCAGACGGATCATTCTTTTAATATCTAGTTTCATTTTCAAAAATTTACAGCTTGAACAAAGTTATAGGGCTCACACTTTCTGATTTCAAAACTTATTACAGGGACTTCCCTGGTGTCGCACTGGTTAAGAATCTGCCTGCCAATGCAGGGGACACGGGTTCGAGCCCTGGTCCAGGAAGATCCCACATGCCACAGAACAAGTGAACCCATGTACCACAACTACTGAGCCGGCGCTCTAGAGCCCACGAGCCACAACTACTGAAGCCCGCGCACCTAGAGCCCCCGCTCTACAACAAGAGAAGCCACTGCAATGAGAAGCCCGCGCACCACAATGAAGAGTAGCCCCCGCTCGCCGCAACTAGAGAAAGCCCGCACGCAGCAACGATGACCCAATGCAGCCAAAAATAAAATTTATTAAAAAAATAAAAATTAAAAAAAAAACTTATTACAAAGCCACAGTAATCAAAACAATGTTGTACTGGCATAAAGAAAGACATTAGGCCAATGGAATAGATTAGAGAGCCCAGAAATAAACCCTCACATGTATGATCATATGATTTTGACAAGGAGGCCAAGACCATTCAATAGAGAAAGAACAGTCTTCTCAGCAAATGGTGCTGAGAAAATTGGATATCCAAATGTAAAAGAATGAATTTGGACCCTTACCTTATATCCTACACAAAAACTAACTCATAATCGATCAAAGACCTCAAATTAAGAATTAAAACTATAAAACTTATAGAAAACAACAGAAAAGCTTTATGACACTGAATTTGGAAATGAATGATTGAATACGACACCAAAAGTACAGGCAAAAAATAAATAAATAAAGTACACTTCATCATTAAAGGACACTATCAACAGAGCGAAAAGGCAACCCACTGACTGGGAGAAAATATTTGCAAATCACATACCGGCATACCTCAGAGATATTGTGGGTTCAGTTCCAGACCACTTAAATAAAGCAAATATCACAATAAAGCAAGTCACACAAATTTTCTGTGCATATAAGAGTTATGTTTACACTATAAATCATCTGACAATGCAGGGTTGCCACAAACTATCAATTTAAAAAAAAATGCAATATCTGTGAAGCACTTAACAAAGTGCAATAAAACAAGGCAAGGTATGCCTGTACCTGATAAGAAATTAATATCTCAATATATAAAGAAATTCTAAAACTCAACAACAACAAAAACTGATTTAAAAATGGGCAAAAGGGACTTCCCTGGTGGTGCAGTGGTTAAGAGTCCACCTACCAATGCAGGGGACACGGGTTCGATCCCTGGTCCGGGAAGATCCCACATGCTGCAGAGCAACTAAGCCCGTGTGCCACAACTACTAAGCCCAGGAGCCACAACTACTGAGCCCATGTGCCACAACTACTAAAGCCCGTGCACCTAGAGCCTGTGCTCCGCAACGAGAAGCCACCGCAATGAGAAGCACGCGTACCGCAATGAAGAGTAGCCCACGCTCACCACAACTAGAGAAAGCCCGTGTGCAGCAACGAAGACCCAATGCAGCCAAAAATAAATAAATTTAATAAATTAAAAAAAAAAACCAAAAAACCAGAAAGTAGCTAGTGACAGCCAGGATGTGGAGAAATTGCAATCCTTGTGCATTGCTGCTGGGAATGTAAAATGGTGCAGCTACTGTGGAAAACAGTATGGTAGTTCCTCAAGAAAATTAAACACAGAATTACCATGTGATCCAGCAATCCCACTTCTAGGTATATCTCCAAAAGAATTGAAGCAGGGACTCAAAAGCAGCCTTATTCACAATAGCTTAAAAGCAGAAACAACCAAAATGTCCATGATAGGTGAATGCATAAACAAACTGTGGTATATACATATAATGAAATATTATTCAGCCTTAAGAAAGAATGAAATTCTGATACATGCTACAACCTGAATGAACCCTGAAAACACTTATGCTAAATAAAATAGTCAGACACAAAAGGTCAGATACACAATTCTACTTAACGAAGTATCTAGAAGAGTCAAATTCAGAGAGAGAAAGCAGAATGGAATGAGAGTTACCAGAGGCTAGGGGGAGGGGGAAAGGAGCAGTTAGCTAATGGTTAAGAGTTGCAGTTTGGAAAGGAATCGTGATGATGGTTGCAACATTCACAACAACGTGAAGGTCCTTAACACCACTGAGTTGTACACTTTAAAATGGCGGAAACAGTAAACGTTATGTATATTTTACCACAATAAAAAAAAGTTGAAAAAAAACCTTTCCTTTTATTCTTTTAGACCTATCAGTCACAGTTAAGACTATGGAGACTGTACGAGGGAACCATTTTAATAATGTTTCTAGCCCAGCACTAGGGACACTGCCCAGAGCATAAACGATCCTCAACTATTTGAGGACAAGTGAGAGATAGATGGATGGATGGACAAAATACTATAAGTTCAAAACTTAAAAACAATTTCTAAACATACCAAATATTTTTGAAAATCACTAAAACGTATGTTAAAACAATTTTTTAACTTTAATTTAGAATTTCATAGACTCCATCTTAAAACACTACTTGTGACAATCAAATGGAAGCTAATCCCAAAACCAATTTCCAGTCAGCTTCAAAGTACTTTGTGAATAGAATTCCCCA
The DNA here is from genome assembly GCF_003676395.1 of Aethalodelphis obliquidens. Taxonomy (NCBI): domain Eukaryota; kingdom Metazoa; phylum Chordata; class Mammalia; order Artiodactyla; family Delphinidae; genus Aethalodelphis; species Aethalodelphis obliquidens. Next base: position 5,737,572 of record NW_020838024.1, on the reverse strand, counting down.
GGAGGTTCTGTTCCAAGCCCTAGCTCCCCCTACTCTCCTAAACTGAAATGCCCCTTCTTCTGTAAATAGTGCAATGTCCGGCCCAACTCCCCATTGCTTCTGACACTTTCCGGGACAGCCTCAGCCTAATTCACTACTTCCTCTGAACCAAAAATGTACTGTCTTCTACTACCCAACTGGCACTTAGGACAGTACTACTTTACACTGTTAACTTTAATTCTCAAGTGCCTTATCTCCCCACTACTAGACTATATACTTGTGAAGACCAGGACTTTTCTTGTTACTTTATTTCACTCCTAGTCCCATTTAACAAAACCTTGCACAAAGTACAATTTTATAATTTGGGGCAATTTTGGAAATTGTTATTCCCACGTCTTTCCCCACTCTCAACCTCCTCAGGGAAGGCACTTTGGTAGCCAAAGGACCTACAGTGAAGGAGAAATGAAAAGTAAATTAAAAGATATGGAGGAAATGGGGAAAATGTTTCAATAAAGATAAATTTAAAAAGAAAGAGCTGTGGGCCAATGCCTTCTCGAGGCGACCCAGCCCTAAGACCTTCAAGAGATCCTGGCCTTGAACTTAGGGAGGAAGGACCCTTCCCCCTAAAAAATGGGAGAAGGGGCATCAAAAACGAGAGGTGGGAACAACGAAAGGTGGGAAGAACTGGTGACCAGAGGGGTTAGAAGAGGTCAAGGACCTTTTTAAGCTTTTCAACTTAGAGCCAAGACATGATGAAACCTAATACTTCTGTGCACCAACTATACTAGGCACTTTACACGTGTTATTTTATTTACTTGTCATTAGAATCATTTATCATTTTGGAGGTTTGGAGGCTTCTGATGTCTCTGGAGAGTCAGCAGTATCTTATAAGAATTGTTCAAGGAAGACTCTGGACTTGGCCTAAGAATAAGAAGTGGTACTTCAGGTTTCCAGATTTCCCAGTACAGCATGCCAAGGATTACCAAAAAAAAAAAAAAAAAAAAACGGGTTGTAGGTTCAGGACAAACACAAAGATAAGCGAGCACAGATAACTAATTGCATCTGAACAGAATGTTCACTAAGCCCAGCAAAGCACAAGAGGGTTAAGAAATAATAAAAACAGTGGAAATATTAAATACTTGTCCAGATCACTATAAATCTTAATTCTTCTCTGGGCTAAGTAATTACCTATTTGCATTTGTTCAACACCTTGCAGTTTTTAAAGCACTTGCACATATGCCAATTCACTGGATCCCTACAATTCAGAGGTTATGGGACAGCCCACAAATGTAGGCCCATTGTGCCCAGCGCGTAACTGAGGGTCTAAGAATTTAAAGCATTTATCCTAACTAATTATTCTAACTACTCAAAGGCAAGGTTGGAAATCAAAAACATGGCAATCTTCTAATTCCTGATCCAAGGCACCCCCTTATGTCCCTATTGCACTTAACGTGTACTTCCATTAAAGTCAATAACTTATTTTATTGGAATCATTTGCAAATCTGTCTTCTATATAGACTGGATGCTCCTGAGGGTGAGAAGTTTTTCTTTGCAACCTCACCACCAGCAAAGACACTGGCACATAGGTGTTCAATAGTTAGACTGAACTAGGGCTTCCCTGGTGGCACAGTGGTTGAGAATCCGCCTGCCAATGCAGGGGACATGAGTTCGAGCTCTGGTCCAGAAAGACCACACACGCCGCAGAGCAATTAAGCCTGCACGCCACAACTACTGAGCCTGCGCTCTAAAGCCTGTGAGCCACAACTACTGAGCCTGAGTGCCACAACTACTGAAGCCCACGTGCCTAGAGCCCGTGCACCGAAACAAAGAGTGGCCCCTTCTCACCGTAGCTAGAGAAAGCCTGCGTGTAGCAACAAAGACCCAATGCAGCCATAAATAAATAAATAAATTTATTTAAAACAAAAGAAGTTGGACTGAACTAAATCTGTTTCCATTTTATACAACAGGGCATAGATACAAAAATTAAATGACAAGCTCAATTCAGTGACTGAAATTTAAGCTAAATTCTTAAAATCCTATTTCTGAGCTTATTTTGTTAACATAGTATAAAACTGTTTTAACAGTTGCATTTGAGAAACTGGAACTAGAAAATGAAACCAGAGTAAAAATAACCACTAGCAATTTATATGCAATCCTTTATTTCCAGTCCCTCCACAGGGCAGAGGGTAGAGAGTAGGGAACAAAGAGTTTACCTACACATCATTAACCAACAAGAATAACTTTGTTCTTAAAATTTAACTCACAACTCCCTGCAGCTCAGTATACTAAAACTGTTCCTCCTACTACTGAGCTACAAGTCAAATTCTAGTACAATAAAAAGTCCTATTGGAGGGCTTCTCTGGTGGCGCAGTGGTTGAGAGTCCGCCTGCCGATGCAGGGGACACGGGTTCATGCCCCGGTCCAGGAGGATCCCACATGCCATGGAGCGGCTGGGCCCATGAGCCATGGCCGCTCATAACGGTGAGAGGCCCACGTACCGCAAAAAAAAAAAAAAAAAAAAAAAGTCCTATTGGAGAAAAAGATTTCTAATCCTCAACTCAGCACAAACTTAGTATTTTCAATATTAATTTATTTCACTATTTCTCAACTTTTTTTTCCATTACTGCTCCCTAAAGAAGCTTTTTCAGACTTTTTTCTATAACCACACCCTCCCCCATAAAATTTTAGTAACATGGCACACTATACATGTATCTATGCTTTACACATAGAAGAAGTAAGAATTTTTCACCACCACCCCCAGAACCAATTTTCCCTCCCTTGGGTATGACGCTACCCTAAATGAAAATACATGATTTACTCAGTAAATATTTTCTGAATGGCAGCTATATGCCAAGCTGAGATATTCACCATGGGAAAATTCTACGACAGCAACACAATTTAGTTTTTTAGTTTACTGTAAGAGTTTTGACCCACAGAACAAAATGAGATGGGCTTGAAGATAGAGAACTTCTTCCTAGTGTTGGCACCTCATCAAGGACTTGGCTCAATAAATATTTGATTAATGCATGGAAGGTATTAGAATTCTACATGTGGTAGAATGACCAGGCTACAGAAATGCTGGCTTCCTATCTCAAATCTCACAGAACTGAAAATCCAACCCACCACAACCCTGAAACCTGAAATTTTCTGTAGTCAATTTTCAAGAGGAAAAAAAAAGACAAAACACAGCCAAAACAAAAAACTTAAACTAAAACAAAGGAACAGTTTCTATTAGATAATTTTTAACCTTCTGGTTCACTAAATGCTTTGAGTATCTGATGAAGGCTATGTTCTCTTTCTCCAGAAAAATATACACATACAACACACACAACTGCAGAACGTTTTACAGACTTTTAAACTCCATCCTTTGACTCCAATTTAAGACCTTCCCTTATTAAAGGAATATGTAAACTATACACAATTTATTAAGTTTAAAAAAAGGGTCTTTTTTTCCTTTAAAATTTAACTCTTTCAGCTTAAAAATATATTTACAAGAAGCATTCTTTCTGGCAATGTAATGTACTTTAATATTATTTGTATTCTTGCAGATCAGATGTTAACCAAACAACTAATAAGGTGAGATAATATGAATAAAATAACAGCCTATTTTATATATTTACCTGTAATACCTAAATTAAAACCCCAAGATTTACTAAATTACATTATAACACTCTACAATACTTTTGAAACATGTTGCAGTCTTTCAAGCTTTGATCAGGGAAACCAAAAGCCACTAACATCAATTCAAAAATGAAGCCAGGCTCCCACTTTTGTTACTTGTCACTACACTTACTATGTGGAAGAAACATGGGGACCAGCAGTCTCTTTGTGCTGCTTCAAAAGGAAACTAGCATGAAAATAAAATCCCCTGAACAAAGACTACAGCAACTCTGAATGATACAATTTACTCTAATAGCAGAAAAATTATGCTGATACAAAGTAGGGAAAGTTTGCTTGGGCCAAAGGTTTAACACGACATAACTGGACAAGCATAATGCATTTAGGGTCTTTTGAGATTTACACGTTAAGCTGACACTTACTGTAAGAGGTAATCTCTTTAAACATCAGAAAAACACCCCAAATATTTGATCAAAATAATTTCAAAGTACAATTCTACAAGATAATCTCAAATGATCCATACAGGAATGCTCAGATGGTTTAAAATTAATAAATATCAAATATTAGTATGACTTATAAAATGAATCAGTGAATGTTTGGGCCACACTGTGAAAGGACGCTGAAGCACTGAAAAGTAACCTCACTAACATAAAATCTTGTTTAAAAGATACAATCAAGTTGTTCAATGACCTCCAAAAACTAATTTTTGAGATCCTGTATATCTCTTATGTGTGTACTTACTCTTAAATACACCTGAAAAAAATAAATGAAAACTCAAATCTTTCAAAAATATGAATAGCATATTATTTGTATTGAAGGAATAACAAAATTCCAAAACTCTGAAGTCTTTATTATACTTTAAATTACTGAAATCTTAGCACACCTTTAAATACTGAATATTTGTTAAATGAATTTCTCATTAACAGATTTGATATCCAGAGATGGTGTGTATTACTGCATGTATAGAAAGGAGAATTAAAAAAAAAAAAAAAAAAGTTAGCCATCTTGATAAGTATTGTATTTCAAAGTAGCAACCTTGGGAAACTTACTCCAAAAATGGAACACTCTGGTATCAATCGTTGGAGCCAATTTAAAAGCCACACAAAAGTCAGTTCCATCATTTTAGTTAAACTTAACTATTTTACCCTAAGTGTGTATTATCCAGCTCAAGCACTTACTTATTTTTCAAGATAGAGTTAAATTATCACATTAAGGTTCTTATCTGCAAGCATTAAAAACATTAACAATTGACTCTGGCTTTCTTTAAAAAGGGACGTTACTGGAAGGTTCCTAAAGCTTACAAAATTGAAAGGTGCCTGGAAAATCGGGATGGGAAAGACAAGCACCAAAGGGCTAGGGAGAAAGAAGCTAAGGGACCCAAGTCAGAGAACACTCTGACCTACACTGACACTCCTCTGATAGGTCTCCAAACACCCCCCACAAGCCTGCTGTTCTGTTCTCAAGATCCAAAGCCCCAGGAGAAAATGTCTGGTTGGACAAGTCTAGGTCTGACTGCACCACAAAAGAGAAAGAGTAAATGCTTCAACAGTGCACCCTGGAAATACATCCAATGGGAACACCCTAAAAACAAGACAAAACCTAGAAAGGACAAGGTGGAGAGTAAAACAATAAATGTCCGCAGCAGTCCAATCAGAACCATAGGAGAGGTCTACGTCTCTCTCCATTTTAGAGAGCTTTGAGGCTCAGAGATCAAATAACATGGAAAACAAAGGATACACCGCAGACCAGGACTATACTATACTGCCTCTTTCCACTCTGCTATTCCACATGCACACTCTAAATTATACCTGGCCGTTTAAAGTAATCAAATCCAACTTTAATGCACTAAGATTTGTCATGAATGAAGATATTTAAAAGTATATGACACCAGTTATTTCACATAATTCTCAATGAGGCATTCTGAAAACACTAACTACTGGAGGCACCTATGGAAAAATCAAATAGTTGGGAGGAAAAAAATACCTAGCTTGTTTGCAGTCCCTTCCTCTCAACTACAGGGGAGACAGCAGAAATCTTGCTAATTATTTGGAAGTTGAATTCAAATTTAAACCCATCTGCCATCCTTGCTGTGGCCTCTGACAATTTACTTCAATACCTATGTCCTCTGCCCAGACTGAGCATCGGAATCCCCAGAGGGGCCCAGGCATTGGTGTTTCAATTAAAGACAGAAAGGAAAATCACTGGTAAAAAATCTGAAATGAAACTCACAATAACTTTAGAGTCACCCTAATAGGTAATCTGAAGCCAGACCATCTGCTTACTGGCAGGCAAGCTGAGCCTTCTGTTCAGCAAAGGGGTGAGGGAGAGAATACTAGATTCAGGATACGAGTTAAAATAATTTTAATATTATAGATTGTAAATGTGTTAAAAGTAAGCTGATAATACAATGAGAAAGAACAAATGACAACCTCACACAATAAGGATGAAGCTCACAAACTTTGCTTTACAAAAGGCACAAATAAAAGTACAAAAATAGGTAAAATTATTCTATGCTGAATTCTAAAGTCAAGCCAGTGGTAACCCTTGAGGACCAGGCAGTGACTGGAAAAGGAAATCAAGCAGGGCTTCTGGAGAGCTGGTCATGTTGTTTCCTCATCTAGGTGCTGGTTCAACAGGTGTGTTCAATTTGCAAAAATTCTTCACACTCGTGCACTTTTCTGTGGGTTTATTATTCAACAAAAACCATTTTTAACGAACCGTAAGTCTCAGCATTTTTGAAAAGTCAAACTAATTTCACCTCTCACAATTTCTTTAAAATTCTTCTTGTTCTGATTTCAAGTAAGGTTAGCTCACATACATATAAAATGTGTCCATCATTAATGACAAACCTAACCTTTGAATTTAGCTTTTAAATATCTTAAAAGTACCCAGAAATATAACAAAGATGGACACTAAGTTAAAATAATAAAAAGTTAAAGCAGTGAATTTATTAAGCTGTATATATTACAGGTAAAGTTTAGAATTTGTTAATATTAAACTTAGTAAGGGGACTTCCCTGGTGGTGCAGTGGTTAAGAATCCACCTCCCAATGCAGGGGACATGGGTTCGAGCCCTGGTCCAGGAAGACCCCACATGCCACGGAGCAACTAAGCCCATGCGCCACAACTACTGAGCCTGCTCTCTAGAGCCCGCGAGCCACAACTACTGAGCCCATGTGCCACAACTACTGAAGCCCGCGCGCCTAGAGCCCGTGCTCCACAACAAGACAAGCAACCACAATGAGAAGCCCACGCACTGCAACGAAGAGGAGCCGCTCGCCGCTGCTAGAGAAAGCCCGCGCCAGCAACGAAGACCCAACACAGCCAGAAATAAATTAAATAAATACATTTTATATAAATAATAAACTTAGTAAGTTAAAAGCGTAAATGCCTAGAACCTATGTAAGAGAGTAATTCCTGTCCCATAAAAAGAGTGATACAAGTTGAAGACATAGGGACAGGCGACAGGCGGGTGGAAGGAATCTCCTAAAGAGAAAGAAATGAATGGATGAGTTGCCAGGGCTAGTTATTATGTAAAGACGTGAGGACAGGGGAAAATATACAGGTTAATCCCTAAAACCTAAGTCTAAAGCAATGCAAAGTCCCAACCCCACCCACTGCCACTTCAACTCCATGCACCTGCCTGCAAAGGGAAAAAAGTTTCCCTATGTGGTTGTTGAAATGCTCAGAATTAGCTAGTTGTCTGGACCTTGGCCATGACATGGCAAAGTATAGTGACTCCTGACACAAACACAACAGATGGTTTCAATTATGTACCACCAAAGAACTTTAAATTTTCTAGGTTTCGTTAAGTATCATTAAGCTTCAACAAATAAATTCTTTAGATTATCTTCATGAAAACCAATCACAGAAAAACAGCATGTTAATATGTTTCACCTTAAACATTTAGAGTAACACATACTTAAAAAAACAAAAAGGTACCTTCTCACCATAATTTCTCATTTAGAGTGACTCAGAAGTCCAAAAGCTAGTTTTGGTTTTAGCGTTTTAGTTTTACACACAGACTGTATCCACATAGAAAAGTCTCAAAAACTATAAACCAAAATGTTCACTCAGAAATATGGATGACTTTTCTTCACTTTGCTTTTTTTTTTTTTTTTGGTATTTTTTATAATGTTACTTTTGTCCCAAAGGAAAAAGAAAGAGACTTAAAGAAAAATGTTTATTATCAAGATTCTAAATGGTGAAGCCTAAAAAAAGCTTTTTTTTTTTTAGAATACTTTCTTAAAATCACATTTCTAGGACACTATACAACTAGTTTGCTTTTCCAAAGAACAAAAAGAAATTTCACATACAGTCTGCTTTCATCATAACTCAGTAATTAAAACACAGATACTGGGGCCCCTTTCATAGCCAGAGGGACATCAACTTTTTTCAAGAGATCATCAGAAAAACCTGAGCAAACTGGAAACCCAGAAAATGCAAATACTCTAGACATGTCCATCAAGGTAAATTTTAATTCATTAGATTACTAAATATCAGGAGTCCACAAACAATCCATATAAAACTCACCTACATCTGATAAGTTTTGGTGAATAAGACTAAGTTGTTTTAATAAGACTTTTTTTTTTTTTTTGCCCACCTCTGTGAACTGGGAAAAGTTTATTTAAAAAAAAAAAACTTAGATATTTTTGTATCTGACTCTCAAAATGTGCCGTCTGTAGTTTCCATAGGGAGATAAAACAAGCTTCTGGGACCCCTCACCATACACGATTTATACAATATCCATTCATCTGTCTGACCCTCTGGCAGGTCTCTAAAAATAATCATTTTTGGAGACAGACCCGTGATAAAGCAAATATAGCAAAATGTTAATTACAGAACCTAGGAGGTGAGTGTATAGGTGTCCACTGCAGCATTTTTCTCAACTTCTCTATGTGTGAACAATCTCACAAGGTATTGCGGTGAAAACAACCGTTTCAGAGTCAGAACACAAGTATCTATGGAAACGCTGAGGCCTTTCATCAAATCACAAACCTAGCATTTCAAGCGCGCCCACGAAAATGCCCCTCCTTGAGACTGCAAGACTTTTTTAAAGAATAGTAAACTGGTAAAATGTAAACGCGATACTAAAAATAATCTCTCACGCAAAACAAATTTACCTAGGAAGTCCATTTCCAGGTTTCATGAGATTTTTGTTGGACTTTTATCAGTAAAACAACTTTTGCCTCCATTACCATTTCACCGAAATGTTTTCAAAATTCCAAACAGTACACCTTGTTTTTTTTTTTTTAAAATCACCCAGAAAGCAGATGAGTGGACCTAGGTCCACTGATCTCCCAGGTCCTAAAACCTGCAGAACCTATGAGTTCGGGTGCACTCTAACCTGCAAGTCTCCAGGTGGGAATTGTACCCTGGGGTCTACCCGGGTTAAACACGCGGAAAAAAGCGAGGAAGCAACAGACCGCCGGGGAGTCAAAATGAAAGGAGTGACTGTTAAAGAAGGAAAATCCAAGCAATCAGGGCGGGGAGGATCTGGACGCACGGGACCAGCTGGGCGCTCCCGGGCGCGGAGCTCGGGAGCTGGGAGGGCAGACGCGCGCGGAGCCGGTGGCCAGGCTCCCGCCTGGTGCCGGGGCCCCGCACCGGCCGCCCCCGCCCTGACAGCTGCACCCGCACCTCTCGGTCCTTGAGGCCCAGAAGGAGCACCTCCTCCATCAGAGTCAGCCGCGTTTCCTTTGAGTCGCCCTTGTCGTCTTCGTCCTGCTCGTCGCGACGGCTCTGCGCGTCGTCCTCGCCGTTGCCGCCGCCGCCGCCAGCCGCCCGCTCCTTGTCGGCGGCGTTGCGGGAGGCCTCGGTGCGCCGCTGCACCAGCCCCGAGCTGCGCTGGGTCAGCGAGGTCATGGCTCCGGCCGAGGCGCCGCGCCCGGCCGAGAGGGACGCGGGACTTGCCGGGTCTCCCTCTTCCTCCCTTCGCGGCCCCCGACCCGCGCTTCTGTGTTAAACCCGGGTGCTGAGGCGACGTCCGTCGGTGGCGGGGCCGGGTGCAGTCATGGGGAGACGGGCCGGGGCGAAGCAGGCGGGCCGGTCGTCGGGGCGGGCGAGGGGCTCCTTCCTTCCTGCGGTCGCAGCCCAGGGGCTGCCGGAGCTCCGAGGCGGAGGCGGTGGAGGAGGAGGAAGCGTCGGCGGCGGCGCCTTCCCAATATGGCGGCGCCGGCTGACGTCACTGGAGGATGTGGCAAGGCCGCGGCGGGGCGGGCCGGGAGAACGCCGGAAGCGGCGGGCAGGGACCCGGGGGCCGGGACTCGATGTCAACGACCCTCTCTCCGCCCCCCGGGTCTCCCCCGGCGCTCGCCCTTTTCTTGGGGTTCCTTCGCCGCCCGGCCCGCCGCCCCCCTCCCGTGACGTGTCCTTCCTCCGCTCGCCTTCCCCTGTGTCCCCCAAAGAACCGGGGCTGGAGCCAGAGTCTGGCAAGGCCCCAGCGAATCCGGACACGCTTGGCCTCGCGAGGGTGAACCCTGCTCCGTCTGGAGCTGTCCCCTTAGCACCCCAGACACCACCGTCCTCGGAGTTGGCCTCGCCCGGGGCTGCAGAGACCCGGCTTGGAATCCGGGGTCCCCACGAGTCACTGGAAGGACTTTGCTCACCGCTGATGGGGCGGGGAGAGGGCGCGCGCTCTGCCCACATTCCCAGACCCTTCAGAAGGAGTAACTGCGTTTAAATGGCCTGAAAGCGGACTTTTAGTTTTTCTGGGTGTATTACGGTATGAAAAGAGAGGTTAGAACAAATTGAATAGTTTTGTTTGTAAAACTTTGTTCCTCCTTCCCGACCAGGGCACAGTGAGTACAGTTAGTACTGCACACGTCGGTACAGTCGACCTTAACGAACTTTTTATAGAGACAATAAACCTGTTGGGTTTCCTGCCAAGTCTTTGTACACATTAAATCTCTTTCAGTTTATTTACTCGGGTAAATCCTCTTGGCGTGCTTGACAGTTTGAGCAAGTTATGTTAAAGAATAGATGTCCAACCTGAGAGGGGGGTTTGTAGGGCCAGAAGAGTGGAGCTTATAAGTAAAACATTATCCAGAAATGGCATTGTATGCCATCCGATATTATTTAAAGTCAATAGTGATCACAGGCTGTGGTTACAGAATGATTTAGATAGGAGGAATGTAACAGGACTTAAGCTATAAGAAGCGATAAACGCCCACGGTAAAACCATCGCATATAACATTTTTGGCTTACAGAGTTCTTCCTCTTCCACAAACCCATTATCCAGAACGCATACTGGCCGTGCACCATCACCATCACCCCGTGCCCGGGAAAGTGAGAAGTAAATCTCCTGGGGTGGGGAGAAGGGGGCAGGGTGAGCACAAAGTAGACCCTCCCTGTTTCCTATCATTTTGGGCAAAGGTCAATTTCACTTCAACCAATTTCTCTCATTAACATCCTGTTCGACTCATTTTTTTTCTTTTATTTCTCTCCCAGTTCTTTCCCAAATAGCTTAAAATGTTTCTTTTTAAAAGAAATATAATTATTTGATTAATATAGTCAAATACAAAAGTTTAAAGAGTATAAAGATAGCTATAGTGAAAATCTTCCTTCTAGCCCTGACCCTGTTCACCCAGTTGTTCTCCCCTCCCCCTGGTGATTTTAAAATATGTCAACAAATTAGGTGAAGCCTAATTCCCCTCCCCTTGAGTGTGGGCCAGACTTAGTGACTCTCTTCAAGTGAATTGAATGTGGCAGGCAGGACTGTGTGTGACTTCTTAGACTAGGACATAAAAGTCTTTGCAGCTTCTTCCTTGTTCTCCTTTGCTCTCTCTTAGATCGTTCACTCTGAGGGAAGCCAGCTGCCATATCATGAAGACATTCAAGCAGCCTTATGAAGAGGTCTAGTTGGGAAGGAACTGAGGCCTCCTGCCCAACAGCCATGTGAGTCAGCCATCTTGGAAGTGGATCCCAGCCCCAATCAAACCTTTAGTTAACATCTTAACTGCAACCTCATGAAAGAGTCTGAACCTCTACCACTGAACATACACAGAGAATTTGTGCTCCTCCCCATGTCCCCATCTGTCATGGGCATAATTCTAATACAGCCCTCATAATTCTTGCTGCCCTAGTATCTACACTTTTGTGTAATCCCCTCTCCTTGAGTGTGAACAGACTTTGTGACTTACTTCTAACCACTAGAATATGGCAAAAGGGAGGGAATGTTGCAGGTGTAATTAAGGTCCTTAATAAATTCACTTTGAGTTAATCAAAGAGAGCTTATCCTGGGTGGGCTTGCGTAACCAGGTGGTATAATCACTTTCCCTCGAAAGTGGATCCATCCCTTCCCTAATTAGAGAGACTTGAGTCAGCTGAGACATTCTCTTGATTGCTCTCAAGACATTCTCTCTTGAGGAAGACAGCTGTGTTGTGAACTGCCTATGGAGAGCAGTAACCTCTAAGAGTTGATGGTCTCAGTCTTAGAACTACAGCAACTGAATTATTCCAACAACATGAATGAGCTTGGAAGAAGACCCTAATCTCCAGATGAGAATGTAGCCCAGCCAACACTTTGATCACAACCTTGTGAGACTCTTGAGCAAAGAATCCGGTTAAGCTATGCCAAACTCCTGACCAATGGAAACTCTGAAATAATAAATGTGTATTGTTTTAGGCCACTGAACTTGTAGTAATTTGTTATGTCATTGATGCAAGTAGGTTGAAAAAAATAAAGGGTGGTAAAATACATACCATGCAAACAGCAACCATAATCAAGCTAGAGTGACTATACTAATACCAGACAATATAGACTTTAAGACCACACATACACACAACACTGTAAATCAACTATATTCTAATATGAAACAAAAATTAAAAAAAAATAAGACTACACATACACACAAAGTTACTAGAAATACACTCTCACATTTGTGGTCAATTGATTTTCAACAAGGATGCCAAAACAATTCGATGGGGAAAGAATAGTCTTTTCAAAACAAATGGTGCAGGGACTTCCCTGGTGGTCCAGTGGGTAAGACTCCACGTTCCCAATGCAGGGGCCGGGGTTCGATCTCTGGTCGGGCAACTAGAACCCGCGTGCATGTCACAACTAAGAGTCTGCATGCTGCAACTAAAAGATCCTGCATGCTGCAGCTAAAGATCCTGCATGCCACAATGAAGATCCCACTTGAGCAACTAAGATGCAATGCAGCCAAAATAAATAAACAAACAAATGGTACAGAAACAACTGTCTATCCATATACAAAAAGAAATGAAGTTGAACCCCTACCTTATACCATATACAAAAATTAACTCAAAATGGATCAAAGATCTAAGTGTATAGCTAAAAATATAAAATATTTAGATGAAAATTGGCATAAATCTTCATGATCTTGGATTGGGCAATGGTTTCTTAGATATAACCAAAAACCCAAATGATAAAACAAAAGAGATAAATTGAACGTTGTTAAAAGAACACCACTAAGAAAATGTGCTTCAAAAGACACCATCAATTGTAAAGCAATTATACCCCGATAAAGATGTTAAAAAAAAAAAGACACCATCAAGAAAATGGCCAACCCATGTAATGGGGAAAAAAAAATTATAAATCATATATCTGATAAGGACTTATACCTAGAATATATAAAGAATGCTTACAACTCAATAATAAGAAGTAATCCAATTTAAAATAGGCAAAGTGGGACTTCCCTGGTGGTGCAATGGTTAAGAATCGCCTGCCAGGGCTTCACTGGTGGTGCAGTGGTTGAGAGTCCGCCTGCTGATGCAGGGGACATGGGTTTGTGCCCCGGTCCGGGAAGATCCCACATGCTGTGGAGCGGCTGGGCCCGTGAGCCATGGCCGCGGAGCCTGCGCGTCCAGAGCCTGTGCTCTGCAATGGGAGAGGCCACAACAGTGAGAGGCCCGCGTACCACAAAAAAAAAAAAAAAAAAAAAAAAAAAGAATCGCCTGCCAATGCAGGGGTCATGGGTTTGATCCCTGGTCCAGGAAGATCCCACATGCCGCGGAGCAACTAAGCTCATGCGCCACAACTATTGAGCCCGTGCTTGCCTAGAGCCTGTGCTCTGCAACAAGAGAGGCCACTGCAAGGAGAAGCCCGCACACCGCAACAAAGACTAGCCCCTACTTGACGCAACTAGAGAAAGCCCGCGTGCAGCAACAGAGACCCAATGCAGCCAAAAATAAAGAAAGAAAATAAAATAGGCAAAGTATATAAATAGACTTTTTACCAAAGAAGATACAAGAATAGCCAATAAGCCAATGAAAAGAAGCTCAATATCATTAGGGAAGAGCAAATCAAAGCCACAATGAGATACCACTTCACACCCACTAGAATGGCTATAATAAAAAAGACAGATATTAACAAGTATTGTGATGTGGAGAAACTGGAACCCTCATAATACTTGTTAGAAGGTAATATAATGCACCACTTTAGAAAACCATTTGGCATAGGTTTTAACATAGAGTTACCATATGACTCAGCAATTCCATGTCTACTTATATGCCCAAGAAAAATGGAAAATATATTTTACACAAAAACCTGTACATGAATATTCATAGCACCACTATTCATAATAATGAAAAAGTGGAAACAACCCAACTACACATCAACTGATGAATGGATAAATAAAATGTGGTATATCTACATCATGAAATGTTAGGCAACGAAAAGGAATGGAGTACCGACACATACTGCAATGCAGCATGTATAGACTTTGAAGACATTATGCTAACTGGAGAAGCCAGTCACAAAAGATCACACACTGCGCAGTTCTCTTTATATGAAATGTCTAGAATAAGCAAACCTATAGAAGCAGAGAGCGGATTAGTGATTGCCCAGGGCTGGCAAGGTTGGAGGGCATGGGGAATGACTGTTAAGTTTGTCCAAAGTTTCTTTTTGGGGTGATGAGAATGTTCTAAAACTAGTTGTGATGCCGGCTGCACAATTCTGTGAAGATACTAAAACATTGAATTATACACTTTAAAAGGGTAAATTGTGTGGTATGTAGATTATATTCCAATGAATCTGTTATTAACAAAAATTAGGGATCTTTGAATTAGGTCTGGCTAGAAGCATGTTCCAAGATACTATATATTATTGAGAAAAAAATTTGGATTTTTTAAAATATGCTTTTTGTAATAGGTACTTTTTCGTTTTTAAGTTAAAATGTTTTGAACAAGGTTCACTCGGTGATGAAAAACGAACATACTTTTGGCATAATAAAACATAAACTCATACTTTTTTAAACCAATAAATTTGGAGGATTTAAAATTTTAAACAAATGTAGAACAAAGCATTGTTGTTCACCTTCATTGAAGATTATAGTAAGAAAATGAATAACATAAACATCAAAGAAATACACAGACTAGATAGGCTATAAAAACAATTTTAGCTGTTTGTTTATATAACAGTCTGTCACACAAATTCTAGAATTACATAGTTTAAGGAACATTCAAGAGATTAAACAACTCACAATCCTGAAATTTTTCCAACAGCCTACTCATTTTCCCTGGAAATCTAGAAAGGCAAGATTTCATGGTTTTATTATACCAGGTAGTTTAGTATCTTTCCACCGTGATCATCAGGAAGTCTTCCAAACTTCTGAGTTAAATCCTTAACTATTAGTCTATATGAGGCCAGATATGAAAAGCTGTTGACACGGAGATAAGGCGTCTCCTGACTTATTAGTAAAGATCTCTACTGTGACTGGACGTTTTAGGCCAAAGCAATCTTCTTGGAATTTACTTGAGGTTTAGGTATAATCCTCTATCCTCTGGGTGCACTAAACACCCCTCTCGTTTTCTCAGCTCAGTGGAAATTGAATAGCTTACTCACTGTTATCTAGAAAACAGCCCCTTACACATGTATACAAATTTAATTTGTTCTCTGCCCCACCTTCTCTGAATAAATTATTCTTGGTTCCCTGAGTCAACCATGAAAATAAATGCCCTCTTGTCCAAGATTTTAAATAAATCACGGTGTGATGAGAAAGAACTGAGCTTCTTTTTTTTTTTTTTTTTTTTTTTTTTTTTGTGGTATGCGGGCCTCTCACTGTTGTGGCCTCTCCCGTTGCGGAGCACAGGCTCCAGACGCACAGGCTCAGCGGCCATGGCTCACGGGCCCAGCTGCCCCGCGGCACATGGGATCCTCCTGGACCGGGGCACGAACCCGCGTCCCCTGTATTGGCAGGCGGACTCTCAACCACTGCGCCACCAGGGAAGCCCCTAAGCTTCTTCATCTGTAGAATGTCTCCCTCTTTTCACAAACCACGAATTTTCCTTCTAGGAACAAAGGTTGCTTTCCCGTCAAAGGACTGAACGCTGAAGCTTCCTGAGTGGCTATATTAGCTTTCTGTGCTATAGAACAAACAGGTGATATTTATTATCTTACAATTTCTGTGAGGCAGGCATCAGGCACAGCTTAGCTGGATTCTCTGCTCTGGGACTCACAAGGATGCAATCCAGATGTCAGCTGAGCTGCATTCTCATCTGGAGACTCGACTGGGAAAGAACTGGCTTCCAAGTTTGCTCAGGTTATTGGCAGAACTCATTTCCTGGAGGTTGTAGAACTGAGGGCTTCCGTTCCTTGTTGGCTGTTGGCTGAAGGCCACCCTCGGCTCTTAGAGGCTGCATGTGGTTTCTTGCTGAATGGGCTTCTTCAACATGGCTGCTTCTTCCTCGAGCCAAAAAGGAGAATCCCTAGTGTGAATCTGTCAGCATAATGGAGTTTTATAGAATGTAACATTGTCATGGGAGCGACATCCCTTCACTGTTGCCATATTCCACTGGTTAGAAACAGTCATTAGTTTCAGCCCACACTCAAGAGAACAGGATTATATAAATGTATGAACACCAGAATACAGGTGATCACTGCAGATCACCTTAGGGTCGGCCCAGCACAGCCGACTTGAATCCCTTCTACACGGAGATGGAGTATGGGAATGAACAAATTAATAAATAAAAGCTAACCTATCTTTCAGTATTTTACATTATCTTTTTTCTTTATCCATAACTCCTTAGAAAAGCATTTGTATGAGTTATTTATTGCTATTTAACAAACCATGTCCCCCAAATAGTGGCTTAAAACAGCAACTGTTTGCTCATTTTTCTGAGGGTCAGCAATTTGGGCTGGCCTCAGCTGGGCTGTTCTGCTGCTCTCCCATGGGGTTTCACGTATGGCTGGAGTCAAGCTACAGCTAGACGTGGGCTGGTTGCTTTAACACAGACTCACTCACATACGTGGAAATTGGTGCTGGCTTTAGGTCTCCAGCAGGCTGGCCCGGCCCTCTTCACATGGTGTCTGAGTTCCAGGAGGAAGAGAAGCTACAAACCTCAGTCATTGCACAATATCACTTCTGCCACATTGTGCTGATCAAAGGCAAGCCCAGATGCAACAGGTGGGGAAATAGACTCCACCTCTTTTCCTTTCCAGACTTGTGCGAAGTTCAAACCTGAGAGCCTTTTAGGATTTACCTGATAGCTATTACAAAGTATCTATCCCCATACACAGAGCATTTCTTACCTGGTTAAAGATCCAGTGGCATTTAATGTTTATTATTGTTAAAGCAGTTAATTGATCTTTGCTTAAATAAGCTACCATCTCCAGATATCTTCACATGTTAGTCTTAAATGTTGCTAGGTTTATTCTTTTTTTTTTTTTTTTTTTTGCGGTACATGGGCCTATCACTGTTGTGATAGGGGCATGAACACCGGGGCATGAACCCGTGTCCCCTGCATCGGCAGGCGGACTCTCAACCACTGCGCCACCAAGGAAGCCCTAGGTTTATTCTTAATAAATGTTCATCTTAAATATTTCTAGCTGTTTTCTTTTTTCTTTCAGCTTTTAAAAAAATTCTTTTAATTGGAACAGAGTTAACTTACAATGTTGTGTTAGTTTCAGGTGTACAGCAAAGTGAATCAATTATACATATACATGTATCCACTCTTTTTTTTTTTTTTTTTAGATTCTTTTCCCATATAGGCCATTACAGAGTATTGAGTAGAGTTCCCTGTGCTATACAGCAGGTTCTTATTAGTTATCTATTTTATATATAGTAGTGTGTCTATGTCAATCCCAATCTCCCAGGTTATCCCTCGCCCCTTACCCCCTGGTAACCATAAGCTTGTTTTCTACATTTGTGACTCTACTTCTGTTTTGTAAATATGTTCATTTTTACCCTTTTTTTAGATTCCACGTATAAGCAACATCATATTGTCTTTTTTTTAAATTAATTAATTAATTTGGTTGCACCGGGTCTCAGTTGCAGCACATGGGTTCAGTAGTTGTGACGCACAGGCTTAGTTGCTCTGCAGCATTTGTAATCTTCCAGACCAGGGATCGAACCCATGTCCCCTACATTGGCAGGCAGATTCTTTATCCACTGTGCCACCAGGGAAGTCCGATATTTGTCTTTCTGTGTCAACTTTTTATTTTGATAAATACTTCCAAGCATTTAGTAAATAAACCATAGAAATTCCAGAAGAACACTATGTAGGTGAATTCTTTTGTAACACTGGAAGGGAGAAGCCTTTCTTACCATCACCTAAAATCCAGAATCTTGAGAGAAAACATTGATAAATTTGATTCCGTAAAAATCGAAAACCCCCTTGTGGGAGGTGTTGATTCTTCTTGTTTCTTCTCCACACACAAATCTAATCCATTTCTTCACTTACAGCCACCTCTGCTTACTCTGCCCCAGTGCCAATCCAAACATCTCCCTGTTCAACTGCCACTGGACTTCATTTAGCTGCATTTCTGTAAGTGCTCTATGTCAGTAACGAGTGACTTTCTGCCCACCACCCATGGCCATCATCCCTAGGTGACTTGGAGTTTCCTAAGTTGCTTTCAGCTCTGCCACTGCCTGAAGGGGAGCTCACTCTCTCCCTCTGTCATGCTACCCCTTCTCCTGCTGCTTTACCTGCCAAAGGGCAGACGAGCTTTTCCAAAGTATATCCGTGTGAGAATACTCTCCTCCCATCTCCTATCCGCCTTTAAAAGATAAAATTGTGGAATTATTTATAGAGCCCCTTTTCTAGAAGCTCATAATACCTCTTCAGCACCACGTACATGGCAGCTTTTACATGCCCTCCTGAGGTTTACCACCACAGTTCTCCTTCATATTTGTTCTTACTCCATTACCCTCTCCCAACCAAAGCCCCTCCCCATCAATTCACGAACAAAATTCAGAAAGTATTCCAGATCAACTGAAAAAGCTCTTCTCAATAGAGTATATTTACCATGTGAATCAGCAACAGGGTTTAGATACAAAACACTAATTTTACCAAAATTTAAGCTACTCAAAATAGAAATGATTACTCCAACTGGATTATTTCTTCTCACCAAAATGAGATGAGAATGCAAGAAATTATCTTAATAGGTGATGTAGCAATGTTCCTAATAATCTTAATAATGACTACATCTTCTTTAACTCAAAATCCTGGTAAACTTTTACCTTGACCCACTTAATTAATAAAAAAGATAGTGGGATTAATTAACTCTATTTCCTTCCCTTATGAAAGGGAGGTTTAGATAAGTCAAAATTTAAAAAGTAATAAATAATCCTACCTTTGACATCGAAATTGGGTGTTTTTTTGGAAAAGTTGCTTGATTAAGTAGGTTTTGATTTTGTTTTTAATTATTATTCTTTTTGCATTTGCATTTGTGGTAATTGGAAATTTTCTTATCAACCAAACTACAGATCTGATTGGGGAAGATCTGAGAAGATCAGTTTCTCTGTCGTTGCATTGTTTAACTGCTATTATATTTTACTTCAGATCCAGTCATCAGCTCTGTCTCTGCCACCTCTCAAAACCAAGGTGTGGTCAATAGATGGCCTACATTTGCCCCCAGTCAAGAGATGGAGTTCGTATCTCCTCCTCTTGCACCTGAGTAGAACTTGAGACTGCCTCAACCAATAGGGGATAGGGGAAGTGAACTTATGTAACTTTTGAGGGTAGATTATAAATATGTACACCTGCTTTGTTCTCTTAGGATGATAGTTCTTGGACTCAGCCACCATACTGTGAGGAAATCCAAACATTCTGTTTAGAGGCCCACCTAGAAAGGAACAGAGGCCCCTGGCCCACACCCCTGGCCAAGCTCCCAGTTAACAGCACAGTTTGCCACCATGTGAGTGAGGCATCTTGAAAGTGAATCCTGCCCTCCAGTTAAGCTGTCCCAGCTGATGCCATGTGGAGCAGAGACGAGCCATCCATTCTTGAGAAGTAGGTAACTGAAACACAGAGGAAGAAGAGTTTCCCAGGCTCAAACTGCTCTAGAGTTGAGTCTGGTATATATTTAGATACAAAGGACTTCCCTCTTTCTGAGATAAACCAACCAAGCCAGTAATCAAGAGGAATTGTTAACTGCCAGTGAACCCTCCGTCAGCTTCCCTCACCCAAATAAGTATTTTAGTGAAAGCTGACCGTACACCCATTTTACAGGCTGGAGATTTTAAACAGGAAGAGTTAAGTCATCAGTGGACACCAGGGCCAGGAGCAGTCTGGCTGAGAAAAACAAGCAATTTCATGCAGCAGTCGGGAAGAGAAGAAAGTTGATGTGCTCTCAAAAGATGGGGAGAGACCCCTCCAACTGTGAGGGCAGGACAAGAAAAACTCAAGCCAGTTAAGTGACCTGAGCTGAGTCTGAGGGGCTGTCACAGGAATTATCTCTCTTGTTTTTTAGCTCTTGAAGGCGGGTGTGGGTGGGATGAGGTCAGATGCCGAAGGGGTTCAATGAATTCATTACTTCTTGTTTTTAGGAGATTACATGCAACAAACTATGTTTTAAAAATTGCGCAAGTATCACGAACACATTCTTATGCTAAAATTTTCAAACAAGAATCAATTCCAGAGAGCAAAATATAAAAGCCAACTTTCAAAAAAAAAAAAAAAAAAGTCAACTTTCATCCGCACACCCATTTTCACATCCCTCCCCCAAATTAGCCAGGACTGTGGTTTGGCATCCATCCTTCTGTCCCTATTCTATGCATTTACATGTAATACATTAATACATGGACATACATTATACAGATTTTTAATGTAAACAGGTTATGCTGTATGTGCTGTTCTGCAAGTTGCTTTTTCCACATAATAATATATCTTGGGAATCTCCCCCTATCAGTGCATTTACCTCTATCTCATTCTTTCTAATGGCTGCAAAGTATTTCACGGTATGGGTAAACAATTTAATCAGTTCTGTAATGATGGGCATCTAACGTATTCTTAAATGTTCACTATTCCAACAGTGCTGCAATAAACCCCTCTGTACAAACATCTGCATGCTGAGTGTTTCTGTAAGATCGATTCTGGGTCTCAGGTTGAGTGTGAGCTGATGAATAAAGCAGCTGATGTCTCCATTTATTTCTCCCGTTGACATAACATTCACATGGTCTCTGACATCCTTTTTTCCTCTGCTTTTGAGGACAGTTTCTTGAGTGACTGCTCCCAAGGAACTCTAGCATGGCTACTCACTAAGGAAACAGAAGACTCCAGTGGCAGGAAAATTAAGCTGCAGAAGCTGAGGTTAAATAAGACATAGAATTTGAGATGAGCCATTGGAAAGCAATTTTGGTCTCCCAAAGAGTTGCTTAATAAAGATGGCCTTGACATATGTTTACTTTCTTGGTTCCCCTACTATTTTTAGTTCCTTGGGCGAAGTTAATACTTGATTATAAATACATGCTTTTAAAATTTTAAAAAAGCAGGCTGGGCTTCCCTTGTGGCGCAGTGGTTGAGAGTCTGCCTGCCGATGCAGGGGACGCGGGTTCGTGCCCCGGTCCGGGAAGATCCCACATGCCGCGGAGCGGCTGGGCCCGTGAGCCGTGGCCGCTGAGCCTGCGCGTCTGGAGCCTGTGCTCTGCAACGGGAGAGGCCCCAGCAGTGAGAGGCCCGCGTACCGCAAAAAAATAAAAAATAGAAAAATAAAAAAGGCAGGCTTATAACATAAATGAAGAAAGTTTCAGCTAAAATGAGCCATCTGCTCCCCCTGTAGATGCCCATCCCGGGGTGCAGCCTTGGAAGCGTCATTAGCTCCTTTACGCCATTAGCCTACTCTTAGTACATTTGCCTCACGGTACTAACTGATGCCTCGTGACCTTAAAATCTTAATGTCTCTTCCAAGGGTCATTTGGCCAAGTCTAAATCATAGCTACATCCAGCCTCTGCATCTGGATTTTTATTTATTTGTCTCAATATGGGTTGAGGAGGGGAAGTGGAAAACGAATAGGTTCGGTGTGCCTTTTACAAAGGTCAGACCAGTGGGCGGTTTCAAAGGCAAAGCTAAATATAAATAAATCTTTGTTTGGGGGCCTTATATAATTGAGTTGTGTTTCACCTATCATGTTAGTAAAACCACAGCATAGCTTACAGCTATGTCACAGATACACCTACTCTTCTAAGATGTGTTTCCTTCCTCAACCGTAACTCCTGAGGGCTATGACAATCCCATGCCAGTTGCCACAGACATCTCCTCCTTGTTCCTCATGAGAAAAGTTTCCTTTTTAACGGTGGTCTATGTGTTTGCTTGTTTATCGACAGGCATCTTTCAAATTGTCAAACTTCAAAATTATAGGAGTTTGTTTGTTTATAATAGAAAAATAAACCTAAAAAGGCCGTTGCAATTTGAACTAAAATTCAAATCTCAGGAAGAGGAGCTTTGTTTGGAATTAAGATTTAGAAAGTTGTGATTGAGGACATCTGTTTGCTGGCTGAAGGGACCGAATGGCTGGAACAAAGGAGATGAAGTGGTAGCATGTAGACTGGCTGCTGTGATCTCACCACGATGCTTAGCATTTCATCTGGGGGAGAAAGAAATGAGAGTAACAGTTGATGTGCCATAAACAAGGAAGTCCCACCATCTTCCATTTCTTTGTTTTTTTACAGAGAAGAAATCTTATTTTTATGAGACAGTTGAGAAGCCACTAAGATACTTACTATCTTCGGTCATGTTCCCTATCTTCTTTTTAGGGAATATTCAGCCCCTACAGCTATCACAAATGCAGCAAATCCCCATTTGAATTCTTTTAATAATGCACCAACAAAGAAAGCATCGTTTCCAAAGTCACCTTGTATCTCCAAACTTCACTGTGGTCCCACAGATCCCTTAGCCCTCGTGGGCCCAACTTCTCCTGGACAGTGTCTAATGGGGTCCCTTCTATCTTCCATTGTTTATAATCAGGAAGTTCCACTTTACTGTGACTATGTACATGTCCACGTCCATGGGCCACGCCTGACCCACGGCAAACTGACCTCTCAGGACACTCATTATTCAGCTCTCCAGCCAGAGCCATCATCTTCCATTTCTGAGACCTATTACCATGCTCTTCCATTAAGCAAGAGCTGAGGGACATGCCTACAATGCTCCGAAATTATCCTTTTCTTTTCAATAAATTTATTTATTTTTTATTATTTATTTTTGGCTGTGTTGGGTCTTCGTTGCTGTGCACAGGCTTTCTCTAGTTGTAGTGAGCGCGTGCTTCTCATTGCCGTGGCTTCTCTTGTTGCGGAGCACGGGCTCTAGGTGCGTGGGCTTCAGTAGTTGCAGCACACGGGCTCAGTGGTTGTGGCTGGCGGGCTCTAGAGCGCAGGCTCGGTAGTTGTGGCGCACAGGGCTTAGTTGCTCCGTGGCCCAAATTATCCTTTTGTTGTTCCTCAGGCCTCTCGTCCCACCTGGCCCACCCAACCGTCTACTCTTCCACCCCCTGGGTGGGGCGTGGGGGGAGTTCTATGAAACGTGTCTCTTCCCTAAGTTACAGATGGGGATGAGACATAGGACTCCTCTATTTTCAGATTCCCCAAATCAATGTTGTGGGTAGTGGCGGAGTGGCGTCCTCACCTTCCTCTGCTCACACTCAGGGGACTCATGATAGGGCTACGGCGCAGGCCGCTCCACCCCACCCCCGTTCTCCGCTGACTCTCATTCGCAGCCAGAGGATCTTTAGTCAAGAGAGGTTGGGAGCTTCCCTGGTGGCGCAGTGGTTGGGAGTCCGCCTGCCGATGCAGGGGACGCAGGTTCGTGCCCCGGTCCGAGAAGATCCCACATGCCACGGAGCGGCTGGGCCCGTGAGCCATAGCCGCTGAGCCTGCGCGTCCAGAGCCTGTGCCCCGCGATGGGAGAGGCCATGGCAGTGGGAGGCCTGCGTACCGCAAAAAAAAAAAAAGAGAGGTTGGGGAGGGTATGTAAGTGTGTGTACCCTGAATTCTTCAGGGTCCCGCTTTTTTTTTTTCTCTTTTTGGCCACGTCGCGCGGCATGTGAGATCTTAGTTCCCCAACCACGGATCGAACCCGTGCCCGCTGCAGTGGAAGCACGGAGTCCTAACCACTGGACAGCCAGGGAATTCCCGCCAAATAGTAGCTTTAAATGACAAAACAGTTTTATCTCACAGTTCCTGAAGCTCAGGAATCTGGGCATGGCTTAGCTGGGTCCTCTGGCTCAGGCTTTCTTGCAAGACTGCAGTCAAGGTTTTCTGTAGGGCTGCAGTCACCTTAATGTTCAACCGGGGGTGGGAGGCTCTGTCTCCAGGCTTACCACTGGTCGTTGGCCGACCTCAGGTCCTCAATAACCATTAGCCAGAGACATCAGTCTCTTGCCATGTGGACCTCTCTACAGGACAGCTCACAAAATGGCAGCTTGCCTCCCTGAACCAAGGGCTCCTAACATGAGAGACAGAGAGAGAGAGAGAGAGGGAGCAAGTCACAGTCTTTTGTAACCTAATCACTTTTGCCATACCCTATTTGTTAGAAGGGAGTCACTAGGTCCAGCCCATACTCAGGGAGAGAAGATTCACAAGGACGTGACCACTGGGAACCGTTTTAGGCGCTGCCTGCCACACTAAGTAATCTTCTTCTTTCTGACCATGATTGTTCTTACCATCCTGTCTGTATAAGATGAACTAGGCCATGTGATATGGACACCAGTCAACCCAGGCCTGATAGTCCATACCTGAAGCACATCCTGCCTTCTTCGACTAATACAATGGTGTGCTTTTTAAAAATGAATACATAAAGGGGTGGGGGAGTGGGGGAGTCTTTTATAGCAATCTCATCGTTTGGATGTGTTCAGGTATTGGGACTCCCAGACCTACAATCTGTAGCATTTAGAGGCATGAGGCTCCCCTCCCTCAGAATGGGCCTATATCCTCTCCAACATAGCCCTGGAAGCCCTTTGCACTACCTATGCTCTACTGACTGTCAGGGAGTTAGAGTAATTATGCAGGAAAAGACTCAAGGTTTCCCAATGAGTGTCTAGGTCTAGGAAATGCAGCTGAATAGAGTAACAATGCCAAGGGACTATCAGGCTTGCTGTACTCTTCAGACTTTGTTCTGAATAGTCTTGGGAGCACAAGCTGAGATGTGGAGAGGCTTATGAAGGCGGGTGGTTTGGGAAGGAGAGAGGAAATGCAATGGACAAGAAAGGTGCTGAAGATGACATTCTGCTAACCCCGTGGGGGAGCTTAGCAAGTCATGTCATCCCTCTGGGCTTGAGTTCATCCTCTCAGAAAGGACAGGGTTGAAGCAGATAATCTCTACATTTTATGGGTAAATGACCAGTAGAAAGAATTTATGAGAAAGCTAGTAAGGAATGAGTTTAGTTGTTGGAAAGAAAAGGGGATGAGTCAGTGCTGACTCATCTTTAAGTGATGACTTACTAAGAAGTTACTGAAAACAATTTATGAGATGTAAAAACTATCATACTGTATACTTTTTCCTAATTTTAATAAAATTTCATGTTGGTATAAAGATTACCGTTTTGTGGGCTTCCATGGTAGCACAGTGGTTAAGAATCTGCCTGCCAATGCAGGGGACACGGGTTCGAGCCCTGGTCTAGGAAGATCCCACATGCCGCGGAGCAACTAAGCCCATGTGCCACAACTACTGAGCCTGACCTCTAGAGCCCACGAGCCACAACTACTGAGCCCGTGTGCCACAACTACTGAACCTGCGCTCTAGAGCCCGTGCTCTGCAACCACAGAAGCCACCACAATGAGAAGCCCGCACACCGCAATGAAGAGTAGCCCCTGCTCTCCACAACTAGAGAAAGCCCGCATGCAGCAACAAAGACCCAACACAGCCAAAAATAAATTAAAAAAAAAAAAAAAGATTACTGTTTTGTAAATACAGAGCTTCTTTCCTTTTGGAAACAACCACCTACTATTCTTCTCTTCAACCCCTCCCCCCACCACACACACACACACCATCCACATGATTACCATGGAGGCCACCATGTTAGTGTGCCATGATTCTACCCCTGTCTGCAGGTGACTAGTGCACTTATCCGAGCTGGGACACTCCTAATCCTTAACTGGTTTAGATCTAGAAACAGGTGGTCTAGTCTTTCTTAAGAATCTCAGGACTATGAATGTGAAGCTGGGACATTCAGGGACCACACCTTCTCTTACTTGGACCAGAGAAAACTGGTCTGGAAAGTAAGGAGGAAACAAAGTAGACGTACGGAGGAAAGCCACTGAGATGGAGAAGGAACACAGGCAGCATTTGCATTACTGGTTCCAGTAATTGCTGAAGCTGGGCTGTTTTCTTGTCATTTAGTTTCTGAGAACAGGATCCTCATTAACTTCCCCCTTTGGTTAAAGCATATTTGATTTGGGTTTCTGTCTCTTGCAACCAAAGGGGGGAAAAAAACCTAACTTATTCACAAGTTCATTATTAGAAACAATTGTTAAATTATTAAAAGAATAAGGAAGAACACAAAAAGTGACCAATAATTCTACCAGTTTGAGATAAATTCTCCTAACATTTTGGAATATTTTTCCTGTCACTTTTCTATGCATTTACATAAGGGAAATTAGACATTTGACAGGAGTTTTAAATTCATGCTTTTTTCACTTAAGGATTATGTTGTGGGCATTTTCTTGTGTCAATCAATATATTCTTCAAAAATATCATTTTTATAACTCTGACAATTTACGCTCATGAGACGTAAGTAACTGGACTGGATCTGGTTGACATTTTGGGAAGATTCTGGCTGTGGAGTGGGGATCAGATTGGAGGTAAACATCCAGAAAGATGAGATCAGAGACACTGAGAGAGGAGTCCAGGTGACTGCCCAAGTTGGTTAAGATGAGGGTGGTGACAGTGAGGATGGACAGAAGAGGAAGGACTCCGAGGCCACGTGGTAGGTAGACTCAATGGGCTGTGGGGTTAATTACGGTCGGGGAGTAAAGGGAAACAAGACATCTAGAACAACTAAGTGAATGGTACAGCCATTTATGAAGACACAATTCTGTAGGAGAAGCAAGTTTGGAGGGAATAAAATGAGTTTAATTTTGGACATGTTGAGTTCTAAGTGTTTTGCAGACATTCAAGTCTTGATTTTTAATTTATCTATTTAATTAATTTATTTTTGGCTGCATTGGGTCTGCGTTGCTGCATGCGGGCTTCCTCTAGTTGTGGAGAGCAGGGGCTACTCTTCGTTGCGGTGCGCGGGCTTCTCATTGCCATGGCTTCTCTTGTTGCGGAGCACGGGCTCTAGGCGCACGGGCTTCAGTAGTTGTGGCACAGGGGCTCAGTAGTTGTGGCTCGCGGGCTCTAGAGCACAGGCTCAGTAGTTGTGGCACATGGGCTTAGTTGCTCTGCGGCATACAGGATCTTCCTGGACCAGGGCTTGAACTGGTGTTCCTTGCATTGGCAGGTGGATTCTTAACCACTGCCCAGGGAAGCTCTCAAGTCTTGATATATGGGTAGCAAGCAGGAGATAAAGATTTGGAGTAGAGATAAGAGATAAGGATTTGTGAGTCTTCTGCATCCACGAGGTGATTAAAGCCACAGGAATGAATCACCCAGGAAGAGGGTTAAGAGTGAGAAGGGACCTGAGGAGGATAGAAGAGAGAATCTCTGTCAAGGAAACTAAGAAGGAGGAGCCAGAAGGGTAGGAAGAAAACTAGGGGAGTATAACATCATGGAGCCCAAGAGAAGAGAGTTATTCAAGGAGTAGGAAACGGCCCACAGCGCCGACCACTGAGGGAGTCAGGCAAGGTCTGGCAGATGTCGTCGACAGCCACCTCCCCCGTGTCCGTTCTCCCCTTCTTCTTGGCTTGTCACGCTCAGTCCTAACTGCTACACAAGATGAGAACTGAAAAGTGTCCTTTGGGTTTGGTGGCATGGAGCTCACTGTGTTCTTGAGACAACAGGCTCAGAAGTTTGGGATGGACTGAGAAGTGACTGTGAGGTGGGCCAGCGAAAACCCGAAGTGAACATGACTCAAGCTCAGCTGCTGGAGGGCAGGAGTGCGGTGGGGAGTGTAGGTCTGGGGGAAGATAGGATCAAGACATGGGTTGGTTTGTTTTGAGACAAACTAAAGCAGAGCTCATTGAAATACTGAGGGGCAGGATTAGCAGAGACTGAAGGACAAGGGAGGCAGGAGATAATAGAGAGCGAAGGTTCCTGAGCAGATAACACAGGTAACAGGTGACGGCAGCCAGCACACAGGTCCTGTGACTCCACACGGGTAGAAGCAGCCAAGTCTTCCAGTGTTACAGGAGGGACAGAGAGAAAAACAGTGGGATACAGGCAATGGGAAGCCAGGGGTGATAGGGACTGTGGAGCACGAGCCACAGCCTCCCTGAACAGTGCTGAGTTAGATCCACAGAGCTAGGGAGGACGTCCTTCCTATCTTCTCTATTAATAAATCCTATCTTTTCTATTAATCTCCAGTGATGGCTCTGTTCACAAACATCAATGCCAGTCTTTTTTTTTTTTTGCAGTACGTGGGCCTCTCACTGTTGTGGCCTCTCCCGTTGTGGAGCACAGGCTCTGGACGCGCAGGCTCAGCAGCCATGGCTCACGGGCCCAGCCGCTCCGCGGCATGTGGGATCTTCCCGGACCGGGTCACGAACACGTGTCCCCTGCATCGGCAGACAGACTCTCAACCACTGCGCCACCAGGGAAGCCCAATGCCAGTCTTTTATAATACTAAAACAAATCTGAGACCAAACAGTCTAAATTCATCTTCTCCTGAATTAGCTTCTTCAATATATATTTACTGGGTCAGAATATTATACAGTGGGGTTACAGTGTCCAGGCACATCATTTCTGTATCCTACTGGATAACTCTAAGGAAAATGAACCTCAACTGCCCGCAGCCAGAATGGAAAGAGAAGCCTCAAAAAGAAACTTGCAGGGATATCCACATGGAACGCAATGAAGTTGGACCCTTACCCTTATTTCTGGGCTCTATTCTGTTCCATTGATCTGTAGGTCTGTTTTTGTGCCGGCACCAAGTCGTATGTCTGATAAGGGGCTTGTATCAAGAATATATAAAAAAAATATAAATAAAGAACTCAACTCAAAAAGACTACACAATTAAAAAATGAACGAAGGGGCTTCCCTGGTGGCGCAGTGGTTGACAGTCCGCCTGCAGATGCAGGGGACACGGGTTCGTGCCCCGGTCTGGGAAGATCCCACATGCCGCGGAGCAGCTGGGCCCGTGAGCCATGGCCGCTGAGCCTGCGCGTCCGGAGCCTGTGCTCCACAACGGAATAGACATTTCTCCAACTCCCATGAAGACAGATAAATGGCCGACAAGCCCATGAAAAGGTGCTCAACATCATTAGTCATCAGGTAAATGCGAATAAAAAATACCACTTCGCACCAACTAGAATGACTAGAATCGAAAAGTCAGATAATAAGCAGTACTGGTGAGGTGTGGAGAAATCGCAATCCTCGTACACTGCTGAGGAGAATATAAAATGGTGCAGCCACTCTGGGCAACAGCCTGGCAGTTTCTCAAGATGTTAAACAAAGAGTTACTCTTGACCCAGACACTGCTAGATACATACCCAAGAGAAATAAAAACATATGTCCATACAAAAACTTGCACACAAATGTTCCTAACAGCATTATCCGTAATAGCCAAGATGTGGAAATAACCCAAACACCCAAACTAACGAATGGATAAACCACATGTGGGAAATCCAGACAACAGCTTGTTATTAGGCCACAGAAAGCAATGAAGCTCTGATAGGCAGATGAACCTTGAAAACATTCTGCTAAGTGGAAGAAACTGATCACAGAAGACCACATACATGATTCTGTTTATATAAAATGCCCAGAATAAGCAAATATATAGAGCCATAGACTAGTGGTTGCCTAAGGCTGGGGGAACATGGGGGTTGGGGAGTGACGGGTAAGGGTTTCTTTTGGAGGCGATGAAAATGTTGTATAATTGATTGTGGTGATGGCTGCACAACTGTGAATATATTAAAAACTATTGATTTGTACAGCTTAAATGGGTGAATTGTATGGTATGTGAATTATATCTCAATAAAGCTGTTACCTGCCCCCGCCTCCAAAAAAAAGACAAAGAAACTCTCAGCTAAAGGGCAGCTTCCTTCTACCCAGCCTGTTCTCTCTGCGAGTCACGGATACTCTCAACCACCTGGTCTAAGTAGAGGGGTACCCAAAACGTGGGTTGTTGGGATACAGTCATGGCACTGTACCTCTGCACGGAGCAGCCATGGGCGTGCTGCTGGATCATGGGTCTCAGCTGCCCTTTGTCTCCACAACTTGGCTCCCTTCTGCCTGAGCCAGTCCAGGATAAGTTCTCCTTGTGCCTACAACACACTGAGCCCTTATTCCCTGGCACATGCTATGTTATTGCGAAGAAAACCAACGAGTTTTGAATCTGCTCACATAGTAGAAGTATACATCAAACTTCTTAGGCAAAGGCAGGAAATGGTATGTGTTACATTACGTTTTCCTTACCACCTACTATAAACAGAGGCTGTTTAATGTCTTGCTCATTTGAAAAAAAAAAATCACAGAATATTTCTTGAATTCTGACTGCCCTTTCCTAGTGCTTCGTAGCTTACAGGATTTGGGGTGGTGTTGCACATTTGAGAATGTTATTGCACTTGAAAAGGCTGGCAGGGGTCCTTGAAATCGAATGATGAACGTAGGGGTGCTCTGGAATTGAAAACACTGCAATTATTTTCATTTTCTTTTATTTAATTAAATGAAATTTGCTAATTTACAGTAAGGATTGAATCACATAATCATCTAGTTCATTTTGCCACTTCCTGTGAGGCAAGGGACAGTGTGGGTCGAACCTTCAAGAATTCTGGGAAATCAGGCCCTTGTAACCAGAAGCTCTGAGGCAGGATGGAATTCAACCTCCTGGTAGAAATAGGAGGGGCATTTAGAAATGCCCACAGACTTTGAGGATGTATAGAAATAGTACCCCTTTAAAAAAAGAGGAGCCACAGGTAGTCCCACATTTGGAATCTGGGGAGAAATCAGGGAATTTATCTTGAGGTAGGAGAGAGCTGAAAGGGTTAGTTGAGGAATGGGCTTGTTACAAAGCCTTTTATGATGCTCTCTGAGGAGCTATTATATAAAATGCATTGGAACTCTACCACCTAATTTAGAGGAATTTCCACAAGACCATGCTGAGTGATTAAGGCAAGATAAAGAGATATGGGTGTAATCAACACCCTCCCAAATTCATATGGTCTCTCAGAGAGTCCCCAGCAGGGTTGAGCCCCATTGCTCACAGCAGTAACTTGCTCATGAAGGCACTTTGTCTGCCCTTTCCTGTCGTACTTTCCCAGTCTTTCACACTGCTGCCTGGGATCACCTGCCAAATAAACTACTCGCACCCAAACCTTTGTGTCAGAGTCGGCTAATTCAAACTAAGACATGGAGACCTTAGGCGGCAGCCACCCACAGGCAGACTTCATATACCCCAAGCCTCCCATACAACTCTAAGGAACAAGGGAGGAGTCCCCCAGATACAACTATGATTGAACATCCCATAACTCTAACTATATATCATGGCTGAATTGATGTCATGACTTGATCTAAGTCAATCTGGCCATGCTGCATTTGTGACATTCTTCTGTAAGTCAGTAGCTTCTGGAAATCAGAGAAGGGTGGGGGCTATAGCTCCCTGGCACCATCACCATAACCTCCTCAGGAGATGGCGTTTTACGATGAAATCCAGGCTTGGACCAAATCTACCAGATGTGTGAACATTTATTAACAGCACAAAACAATCGTATTTCTTGTTCTTTGGTTGTGGGAGATGTCCCCCTCTCTGTCCGCAGGCCTCCACTAAGTGTTCTGCCTGAAAGTTTCACTTCCAAGATAGATGCAATGAGACAGCAGAAGCGGCCCACCTTGTGATCTGTCAAGTGACCTGGAGCTCACGGGACCAATGAGGTTTTTAGACCTTGGGCTCTGTTCCAAAGAGTTTACACTGCTGGGACTGATGGATATGTTTACCCTATAGGTCTGAGGATGGGGCCTCTATGGCATTTCTAGCCAAACGCAGACCCCAAACACCTACACATCTCACCACTGGAAGATCCTCAACAAACCCTTTGAGGTAGATTTTGAATATCTGAAGTGCTCATGTAGCCACCTTTGGAACTTGGATTCCTGTTTAGGGTATTTCAAATGCTAACTGCTCCTGGTTAAATTTACACACACACACACACACACACACACACACACACACACACACCCTCTGTTTACATAAAGTATTTCAATGACCACACAATAACAGCTAACATTTACTGACCATCTACTATGTGATAGACACTCAAAAGAAACTCATCTTTAACCCTCCAACACTCCAATAAGGTGGGTTCTATGAATGTTGCCATTTTACAGATGAGGAAACTGAGAGGGAGGGACGGTAACTCCCTCACCCAAGTCCCACAGTTTGTAAGTTGCAAATCAGGGGTTCAGACTCAGGCAGTCTGGCTCTAGAGAGGCCGGCCCCTTAACCATCACATTTCGCAGCTCCCAATGAGGGGCAGTGCCAGCTAATTTAGAGAAATATAGAAATGTGACATTCCCGGAGACTGGTTCAAGATGGTGGAGTAGAAGGACGTGCTCTCACTCCCTCTTGCAAGAGCACCGGAATCACAACTAACTGCTGAACGATCAACAACAGGAAGACACTGGAACTCACCAAAAAAGATACCCCACATCCAGAGACAAAGAATAGCCACAATGAGATGGTAGGAGGGGCGCAATCACAATAAAATCTAATCCCATAACTGCTGGGTGGGTGACTCACAAACTGGAGAACAATTATACCACAGAAGCCACCCACTGGAGTGAAGGTTCTGAGCCACGTCAGGCTTCCCAACCTGAGGGTCTGGCAACAGAAGGAGGAATTCCTAGAGAATCAGACTTTGGCTAGCAGGATTTGATTGCGGGACTTTGGCAGGACTGGGGGAAACAGAGACTCCACTCTTGGAGGGCACACACGAAGTAGTGTGTGCATTGGGACCCAGGGGAAGGAGCAGTGACCCCATAGGAGACTGAACCAGACCTACCTGATAGTGTTGGAGGGTCTCCTGCAGAGGCAGGGGGTGGCTGTGGCTCACCACAGGGACAAGGACACTGACAGCAGAAGTTCTGGGAAGTACTCCTTGGTGTGAGCCTTCCCAGAGTCCACCATTAGCCACACCAAAGAGCCGGGTAGGCTCCAGTGCTGGGTCGCCTCAGGCCAAACAACCAACAGGGAGGGAACCCAGCCCCACCCATCAGCAGACAAGTGGATTAAAGTTTTACTGAGCTCTGCCCACCAGAGCAACACCCAGCTCTACCCACCACCAGTCCCTCCCATCAGGAAGCCTGCACAAGCCTCTTAGATAGCCTTATCTACCAGACGGCAGACAGCAGAAGCAAGAACTACAATCCTGCAGCCTCTGGAAGAAAAACCATATTCACAGGAAGACAGACAAGATGAAAAGGCAGAGGACTTTTCACCAGACGAAGGAACAAGATAAAACCCCAGGAAAACAACTAAATGAAGTGGAGATAGGCAACCTTCCAGAAAAAGAATTCAGAATAATGCTAGTGAAGATGATCCAGGACCTCGGAAAAAGAATGGAGACAAAGATCGAGAAGATGTAAGAAGTGTTTAACAAAGACGTAGAAGAATTAAAGAACAAACGCCTAAAAGAATTAAAGAACAAACAAACAGAGATGAACAATACAATAACTGAAATGAAAAATATACTAGAAGGAATCAATAGCAGAATAACTGAGGCAGAAGAATGTATAAGTGATCTGGAAGACAGAATGGTGGAATTCACTGGTGCAGAACAGAATAAAGAAAAAAGAATGAAAAGAAATGAGGACAGCCTAAGAGGCCTCTGGGACAACAACAAACAAAACAACATTTGCATTATAGAGGCCCAGAAGGAGAAGAGAGAGAAAGGGCCTGAGAAAATATTTGAAGAGATTATAGTTGAAAATTTCCCTAACATGGGAAAGGAAATAGCCACCCAAGTCCAGGAAGTGCAGAAAGTCCCAGGCAGGATAAACCCAAGGAGAAACATGCCAAGACACACAGTAATCAAATTGACAAAAATTAAAGACAAAGAAAAATTATTGGAAGCAACAAGGGAAAAACGACAAATAACATACAAGGGAACTCCCATAAGGTTAACAGCTGACTTCTCAGCAGAAACTCTACAAGCCAGAAGGGAGTGGCATGATGTATTTAAAGGGATGAAAGGGAAGAACCTACAACCAAGATTATTCTACCCAGCAAGGATCTCATTCAGATTCAACAGAGAAAGCAAAAGTTCTACAGACAAGAAAAAGCTAAAAGAATTCAGCACCACCAAACCAGCTCTACAACAAATGCTAAAGGAACTTCTCTAAGTGGGAAACACAAGAGAAGAAAAGGAACTACAAAAACAAACCCATAACAATTAAGAAAATGGTAATAGGAACATTCATATCAATAATTACCTTAAACGTGAATGTATTAAATGCTCCAACCAAAAGACACAGGCTTGCTGAATGGATACAAAAGCAAGACCCATATATATGCTGTCTACTAGAGACCCACTTCAGACCTAGGGACACATACATACTGAAAGTGAGGAGATGGAAAAAGATATTCCATGCAAATGGAAATCAAAAGAAAGCTGGAGTAGCAATACTCATATCACATAAAATATACTTTAAAAGAAAGAATGTTACAAGAGACAAGGAAGGACACTACATAATGATCAGGGATCAATCCAAGAAGAAAATATAACAATTGTAAATATATATGCACCAATATAGGAGTACCTCAATACATAAGGCAACTGCTAACAGCTATAAGAGAGGAAATTGACAGAAACACAATAATACTGGGGGACTTTAACACCTCACTTACACCAATGGACAGATCATCCAGACAAAAAATTAATAAGGAAACACAAGCTTTAAATGACTCAATAGACCAGATAGATTTAATTGATATTTATAGGATATTCCATGCAAAACAGCAGATTACACTTTCTTCTCAAGTGCACATGGAACGTTCTCCGTGATAGATCACATCTTGGGTCACAAATCAAGCCACAGTAAATTTAAGAAAATTGAAATCATATCAAGCATCTTTTCTGACCACAACGTTATGAGATTAGAAATCAATTACAGGGAAAAAAACAAAACAAAACACAAACACATGTAGGCTAAACAATATGTACTACATAACCAAGAGATCACTGAAGAAATCAAAGAGGAAATAAAAAAATACCTAGAGACAAATGACAATGAAAACATGATGATCCAAAACCTTTGGCATGCAGCAAAAGCAGTTCTAACAGGGAAGTTTATAGCAATACAAGCCTACCTCAAGAAACAAGAAAAATCTCAAATAAACAATCTAACGTTACACCTAAAGGAACCAGAGAAAGAAGAACAAACAAAACCCAAAGTTAGTAGAAGGAAAGAAATCATAAAGATCAGAGCAGAAATAAATGAAATAAAAAACAAAGAAACAATAGCAAAGATCAATAAAACTAAAAGCTGGTTCTTTGAGAAGATAAACAAAATTGATAAACCATTAGCCAGACTCATCAAGAAAACAAAGGGAGAGGACTCAAATCAATAAAATTAGAAATGAAAACGGAGAAGTTACAATGGACTCAGCAGAAATACAAAGCATCATAAGAGACTACTAAAAGCAACTCTATGCCAATAAAATGGACAAACTCTTAGAAAGGTATAACCTTCCAAGACTGAACCAGGAAGAAATAGAAAATATGAACAGACCAATCACAAGTAATGAAATTAAAACTGTGATTAAAAATCTTCCAACAAACAAAAGTCCAGGACCAGATGGCTTCACAGGTGAATTCTATCAAACATTTAGAGAAGAGCTAACACCCACCCTTCTCAAACTCTTCCCAAAAATTGCAGAAGAAGGAATACTCCCGAACTCATTCTATGAGGCCACCATCACCCTGATACCAAAACCAGACAAAGATACTACAAAAAAAGAAAATTACAAACCAATATCACTAATGAATATAGATGCAAAGGTCCTCAACAAAGTAGTAGCAAACAGAATCCAACAACACATTAAAAGGATCATACACCGTGAACAAGGGGGATTTTTCTAGGGATGCAAGGATTCTTCAGTATATGCAAATCAATCAATGTGATACACCATATTAACAAATTGGAGAATAAAAACCATATGATCATCTCAATAGATGCAGAAAAAGCTTTTGACAAAATTCAACACCCATTTATGATAGAAACTCTCCAGAAAGTGGGCATAGAGGGAATCTACCTAAACATAATAAAGGCCATATACGACAAACCCACAGCAAACATCATTCTCAACGGTGAAAAACTGAAAGCATTTCCTCTAAGATCAGGAACAAGACAAGGATGTCCACTGTCGCCACTATTATTCAACATAGTTTTGGAGCTGGAGGAATCAGACTCCCTGACTTCAGACTATACTACAAAGCTACAGAAATCAAGACAATATGGTACTGGAACAAAAACAGAAATATAGATCAATGGAACAGGACAGAAAGCCCAGAGATAAACCCACGCACCTATGGTCAACTAATCTGTGACAAAGGAGGCAAGGGTATACAATGGAGAAAAGACAGTCTCTTCAATAAGTGGTGCTGGGAAAACTGGAGAGCTATATGTAAAAGAATGAAATTAGAACACATCCTAACACCATACACAAAAATAAATTCAAAATGTATTAGAGACCTAAATGTAGGACCAGACACTATAAAACTCTCAGAGGCAAACATAGGAAGAACACTCTTTGACCTAAATCACAGCAAGATCTTTTTTGACCCACCTCCCAGAGTAATGGAAATAAAAACAAAAATAAATAAATGGGACCTAATGAAACTTAAAAGCTTTTGCAAAGCAAAGGAAACTACAAACAGGAAGAAAAGACAACCCTCACAATGGGAGAAAGTATCTGCAAACAAATCAACAGACAAAGGATTAATCTCCAAAATATATAAACAGCTCATGCAGGTCAATATTAAAAAGACAAACAACCCAATCCAAAAATAGGCAGAAGACCTAAATAGATATTTCTCTGAAGAAGACATACAGATGGGCAAGAAGCACATGAAAAGCTGCTCAACATCACTAATTAGCAGAGAAATGCAAATCAAAACTACAGTGAGGTATCACCTCACACCAGTAAGAATGGGCATCATCAGAAAATCTATAAACAACAAATGCTGGAGAGGGTGTGGAGAAAAGGGAACCCTCTTGCACTGTTGGTGGGAAAGTACATTGATACAGCCAATATGGAGAAGAGTAGGGAGGTTCCTTGAAAAACTAAAAACGGAATTACCATATGACCCAGCAATCCCACTACTGGGCATATACCCAGAGAAAACCATAATTCAAAAAGACACATGTACCACATGTTCATCGCAGCTCTATTTATAATAGTTAGGTCATGGAAGCAACCTAAATGCCTATCGACAGATGAATGGATAAAGATGTGGTATATATATACAATGAATATTACTCAGCCATAAAAAGGAACGAAATTGGGTCATTTGTAGAGACGTGGATGGATCTAGAGGCTGTCATAGAGTGAAGTAAGTCAGGAAGAGAAAAACAAATATCGTGTATTAATGCATATATTTGGAACCTAGAAAAATGGTACAGATGAACTGGTTTGCAAGGCAGAAATAGAAACACAGATGTAGAGAACATATGGACAACCAAGGGGGGAAAGTGGTGGTGGTGGGGTGGGGGTGGTGGTGGGATGAATTGGGAGATTGGGATTGACATGTATACCCTAATATGTATAAAATGGATAATTAATAAGGATTTGCTATATAAAAATGAATAAAATTCAAAAAAAAAAGAATTGTGACATTCCTAATGTGACAAAATTTGAGAATTTGACAGAGAAAGATGACTGCAACACAATTAGTGAGCAGTTAGTAGCTGTCACAGTCTGTGCTGGGAAGGCAAGTGCCCAGTACACTCAGAGCTGGTAGGAGTGGCCCGAGTCCCACAGGAAGACCCTGCCCCACAGCTGGCTGGCCTAGACTCTCTGCCCAGGATGTGGAATACGACCAAGATTACAGTTCAATCTGACTGGCCTCTTGAAAACAGAGTTACTGTGGGAGTTTCATCTCACTTCATCGACTGGAAAGACGAGAAAGCTGGTGTGCAGAGCAGAAGCAGCAAAGAACACTCGGAAAAGACTACATGGGCTTCAGGAACCAAGACCCAACAGCATCTCTGACTTACACCTTCAAACACACACAATCCCTCTTTTTGGCTTAAGATATTGCAACCCAGAGTTCTAATGGATGCACCTATTACATGTTTTCAGGCCGAAAAAAAAATCACATGACTACTTTCGGAAGATTCACGGGCAGCATGAGAGAAGGGACCAAAAGCAGAGAAAATGGAGTTTAGAATAATGATCCGGGCAACAGAAAATGATGGCGCAGAGACAATGGAAACAGAAGAAGGGGGCAGGTACTGTGACAGCTACTAACTGCTCACTAATTGTGATGCAGTCATCTTTCTCTGTCAAAATCTCAGAGGAGGGAAGGGAGGGAGAACACGAACACTCTGGTCCCTTCTCTGAGTTCCATTATATCCTCCTGGTGGCCAGGTAGTTTGATAAGGATAGGGTTTCTCTTCTCCCATAAAAGACGGATATACTCCTACGCACGTTTTTCCCCATCTGTTTAGAATTAACTCTTGAAGGGTTTATTTAAAAATGTTTCCAATATTTTATTGTAAAAACTTCCAAACGTAGCAAACTTTAAGGAATTTTGTGGATACTCATACTCCCACACACCCAGCTCGAGATCACATCACTGACATTTTGCTAATACCTGCTTTATCGCATATCCAGCCATGTCCGTCCCTCTACCCAACCATTAATCCCTCTTACTGTTGGTGCCATTCAAAGTAAAATGCAGACAAGAGAGCATTTCCCCCTAAACAATTTGGTGGCAGTATCATCAACTAGAGTTCAATATTTGCCTAGTTCTCTTTTAATGTACAATTTAAATACAGTGAAACACAGCTTAGATGTACTTTCACCGAGTTCTGGCACACACCTGTACAAGCCAAACGCTGATCAAGATGTAGAATGCTACCATCATTCCAGAACAAGCCCTCGGGCCCCCTTCCCAGCCCAGCCCTGTCCCCATACCTCTACCCTCAGCCCAGAAAAACTACTGCTTTTCATCCTAGGTAGTTTGGCTTGGGCTGTGTCCAACTCTCCCTGAGGCACCGCAGTGCATTCCAGGCCGAGGTCCTCAGGTCAGTCTGAGGGATGAAATGCGGCCCCTCTGCATTCCTTCCCAGCCCAGGAATGGCACGCGCTGTGCCCTTTCAGCGCTGGCGATAAGCAAGCCCTGCATTCGCCTGGCCCCAACATCTGTGAAGATGATCATTTGGAAAATGACTGGGACTAAAAACAAAAAAGCCACACAGCCTTCCATAAAACTAATATGCACATCTAAATTTAAAAGAAAAAAAACAAACAACTATTAAAAAAAGCTGGACTGGCTAGCAAAACTGGATTCTTCTAAAAGAAAGCCAAAAGCTTACTGTGTATATTTCCATATGGTTATACACTTCATATCCTGAAACTGCTAAAGGCAGACGGTGTAATAGGAAGTTTAAAAACAAAAGAATTTAAAAGAACCTGGGCCTGAACCACAAAAGAGACCAAGATGTCTGTGTTTTTAAAGATACAGAACCATCACTCTAACAAATTACTTTCCTGTTCAATATATAAATGACATTTCACCACTTATTTTATATTACCAGTGGCCAGCTTGGTTGTCAACATTCTCCTGTGTAAGCCCTTGGACGATCCCTGGTTTCACTGGAGCCCACGGCACAAACAGGGTCTTGTGTCTCCCATCCCCATCTAATATTTTTAAGGGCGAGAGAGTGTATGTGTGTTTGGGGGAGGTTGCTGGAAGGGTCAACGTGGAAGGCTGTGTCACTACAGGCCCTGTCCCTGCAGTGGTCCTGCCCCAGGGCGGGCTCCACCAATGCTCTAGAGCCCAGGGGGGCACAAGCACAGCTGAGGAGCCTCTCCTCCTGTTGAGCAACGTTGACCACAACCATTGGAGGGGCTGGGAAATCAGGCTGGAGTCCAGGCTCCCTCTGCCCCTCGACTCACCTTCCAGGACAGGAGGTGACACGAAGGCAGGCGAGCCAGGAGTCTGTTCTCAACGGGAGCCACCTCTCCCCACAGTCCTGTTTCACACTGGATGGAAAATGCCCCACTCTTCCCCTCCCCTGCCCTCCGGTCCCTCCCCGACCCTCACCTGGAAACCAAGGAACAAGTAAAACCCGGAGAGAGAGACAGCCGAGTCATCCCAAGTCCAAGAGCTAGTTATCAAATGCGGAAAACAGGACTGGAGTCTGCGAGCCTGTAGAGCCAGAACTGCTAAATACTTGGGAGTTTAATACAAGTATCAAAGAACTGACACGTCCGAAGGGCGTGGGGCAGCAGTGAGGGCTTATAAAGTTCCAGGGATGGCTCAGAGTCAGCTCTGCCGCACAGGAGGCCGGACCTGGCCGACAGCAGGGGAAGGGCAAGCAGAGCAGGGCTATGGAGAGGGAGAGGGCCACGGGCAGGAAAGGGCAGAGGAGGGAGGAACTTCCCAACCACCACAAGTCACAGGTCTCAATCTAGTAAACGCTAAACTGGCGAATGAGGAACAAAATCCTACTCGTACACACCATCACAGCCAGGCCAGCGTGCTTATCCTCTCCGGGAGGAAAAGCGAAGGCTTCTCTCTTCCATGGTTTAACTGAACTCAGATCCCTTCCAGCCACAAAATAACAGAATCATCATTTTACATATCCCCACAAAAGCAAAGAGGCAGTGATATTTAATTTCAGGGATTAAAAAAACCTTTTCCCTTTACTCACCCTGTAGGGCTCCTACCCTATTTTATTTTTCGGCACAGGATTTTATCTCCTCCTGAAATTCCAAATCTTTATTTGGTTATTGGTTTCCCACCCACCCACCAACCAATCGACCACCCACAGACACACACACACTGACTAAATGAAAGTAATTATTCCATGTTATATCCACCACAGCAAATACAGTATTGTAAATTGTGCTTTAATTTCTGCAATCGGATATGATGCAGTGAAATACGAGTATAAACTCTCATTGTACATCCAGAAAATAAAAAGCACATTTATACAGATTTAGCCCAACAGCTTATTCCCTTTTTTAAAAAACGTTTTGAATGTAATTAAAGCTAATTTATCTTCAGTGTAAAAACTTGGAGGTATAAACAAACTCAAGATATTACATACAGGCAGTTAATGTACATTTCCAAACGTGCACAGTGCAGCATTTCAGACAAAGTAAATGGTCTCATTTCAGCTTTTACTGGTAAGCATAATCCACATCTCAATCTTGAATAAAAACGTCACAATATATAAACCCACTGAGAATCCTGTACACAAATACGGCTTTATAGAAATCTGATTTCAAATATAAATACATAAACTGTCATGACCTTACGTGTTACAACAGCTTATTTTTCTATCGTAATTTTATAAAAAAAAAATCATAGAAAAATATTTCAATGCACATTCAACCACTATGACAGGGGCCGTGACCTTGTGCCTTTAAACCACACCTTATGGAGTGTAAAGCATCACACCAGGCATTTTTGGAATGAAAATTACTAAGATCTTAAGACTGAAGAGGCTACTGTATAAATATTCCCATTATAATATGGTAACAAAACTAGTTAGCTCCATAGTGTACCTGGGAGGCAGTGGGGCAGGGAAGGGAGGTTAGCGCTAGTTTAAGAAGGCCCACAGAACGTACAAGAAGGTAGCCAACGAACTAGGGTCATTTTAAAATCCCCACTGCAAGCCCAACACTGACCTTACTAGTGAGACTCTTAAGGCAACCAAGACTGGGCATGTGTTTGGCCCCAGATGCATGAATCCTACCCTCCCCTCAATCTCCACTGCCATGGCGTGGGGAGGACTGCAAAGCAATTTCTTGTGTGTACAAAAGACGATTCAGTGCAAACCGAGAAACTCCTCTTTGTCAATAGTTTCAAAATTTCTTATTGCCCTTAAGCAACTGAAAGTTTTTCTAAACAGGCAATATTCAAATTGGGATCTACACTGGAGAACGAATGGATATAAAAGGCAAACTTTCGATAGGAAACATTCTAATGCGAGATAATTTCTTTCCCCTTCCTTTTGTGGAATTGAACAGGGTTCCATGGAGAATGAAAAAACTGGTCCTTACAAAGTGTACTTTCCTGCATTTAAAAAATATATATCATTTAGACAGCAGATCCAGGAAGGTTACCAGGCATAGTCAAGTTTCTTCTATGGCTTTTTAAATCGCTGAGGTACTATGTGATCACCATCACTTCTGATATTTCTGCTTGACCGCTTCCCTATGAAAGCTACGCTCAACAGCGATCCTACTCATCAGTCTATAAGGTAACAGAATCTGGGGAAACCGTCCTGAGGACGGCGGGCACAGACGCTTGACGCCCCGGCGTGCTATTAGGAAAAGGCAAAGCAACTGCTTTCAAACACTGCACGCCTCCAGAAAAGTGGAAGCTCTTCTGGGCAAACCAAAGGGAGTCCCCCAGTTTGCCCAAAAGGTTTAGCAGCAAGATCCCGGGACCACGTGCACCAAGGTGGGCAGCGTGCAGGGGCAGTGGCGAGTGGTACAGAGCAGGCGGGGGACCCGGGGCTGCCGGCCCCCGAGCCAGTCCCCCGTCCCACATAAAGTGACACAGCCTGAGGATGCTCGGAAACGTCAGGATGGTGACACGCGTGGCAAGAGGACGCAGAAAGGAAAGACGCTAAGGTTTGGAAGTGAAGGCCATACATCTAAACGCCTCTGTTTGAATCTCTCAAC
Organism: Aethalodelphis obliquidens; assembly: GCF_003676395.1. NCBI lineage: Eukaryota > Metazoa > Chordata > Mammalia > Artiodactyla > Delphinidae > Aethalodelphis > Aethalodelphis obliquidens. The sequence continues at coordinate 5,694,842 of NW_020838024.1, read as the reverse complement.
TCGCCACACACACATCAGGTAAAGTTGGACTTGTTCCAAGCCGAGATGGGCTAGAGAGACACTTACTACTCCCGACGACTGGATAAATCACGCTGGCACAGCAAAGATCTGAAGACAGTATGGAGTCCAGGCACATCTTACCAAGGCCCTTTCTAAGTAGTAAACCAGCTACCGCAGGGTCCGTATGATACTAATGCAGAAGACACTGGCCACAGTTGTATTATGGGTCAAGCAGTAACTCCTTTCCACTAATAATACTAGAGCTATGGTTTTAATTGCATAGTCTTTCAGAATCATGGGGGTTGGAGAGGGAAATGAGGACCAGCTCTTTTCCTGAAGGCCCAGGCTTCCTCCCAGCAGTCAGCTTCAGCGTGACAGCCCGATGCAGACAGCAGACGTGTCTGGCTCCTGCCTCAGCCTGTGACACGCCTCTCTTACCTCCACTGAGCAGACCAGTCACACATCCCCTAGATCCACAAACTCATCTTCTCGCTTGGCCAAGTCTTCTTCATCTCCCAGAGCTTTCCACCCGCTGGTGGGCAGGACTGGCTTGGAGGAATGGCGCTGCAGCAGCGCAAAAGGGAACAAGGAGGACAGGCGGGCCGAGGTCCTCAGCACCGAGGCGGCCTCTGCCTGGAGGGCCTCCTGGCTGTGGTGTCTCTCCTCGATTTTCTCCTGTAGGCGCTGGACTTCCTCCATCGTCTCCAAGAGTTTGCTCAGGGTGGCCACTCTGCCACCACCCAGGATTTGGGCCTCTGGAATCCACCGCAAGTAGCGCTGGGCCCACACTTTGATCTCTGGCCCCTCGATGTGAGGCAGCAGTAGCCCGTGGTAGTTGGGGGGCTTGCTGCGCCAGCTGTCGTAGAACTCTCGGAAGTTGTCCTGCAGCTCCTCAGAGGAATTAATCAGTTTGCTAATTCTCTTGCCCAGAAGGTTTTTAATTAAATGATCTGTTTCTTCCCTGAAAAATCCTCTTTTGGGAGATGATTTAGATTGGGTGAGTGGCAAAGAAAGTTGTCGTTGATGCTTTGAGAGAAAACACAAATAAAAATCTCTGGTTAGCTGGACAGCACGGTGACAGCTGCTCCCATCAAGGCAGAATCCTGCTTTAACAGAAGTCATGAGATATCAGAACTGCCCCGTGAACGTAAGTTCATTGCAATGCTATCACACGCAGAGAGAAAGCAGCGGCGGGCGGGGGTTTCTTGTTTATGCCACAATGCACGTGTCAGGTGCACACTGGGTGTATAAACAAATGGGTGAAACCAGGTGCGGGGCGTTAAGTACTTGTGAAGGACGAGCTTAAGTTAAGATAGGCTGATGATGATTTAGGGGAGTATTGGGGATGAGGCCTATTCATTTTTGAAAGGAGCAATATGTTTCTTCTTTGAGAAATTTACAGTGTTCGCTTTCACAATAGTCTGAACGCCACCTGTGAGGAAGTGCTGCCGACAACCTGAAGAGCCTGTCACTCCACTGAAATAATGTGTAGGCTTAACTTGTAGGCTACTGGGCATCCAGTGGGAGGTCAAGCCTAAGTCAAAAAGATTCTGGACAGAGACAGACGGGAGCAAAAGAAACCTGAGGACTGGCTAAGCAGGCTGGATGTGCCTCTCTGATGAGCTGCACGGAGTAGAAAACGTGAGAGCATTTACACTTTTGCCCTCGTCGGTAACTCCACCTGCAGCCAAAGCAACGTGTTGCGTTTGGGGATGCACTGCGAAAGGGCTGTGAAGATGGTCAAGACGGTTACGAGGGACCCCTGGTGCCCAAAGGAGAAGGTAAAAAGCTGAGGAGAAGCTGTTTCTCTCCAGCTCTTCTGCCCCTGAGGTATCCATTTGAAATCAGAATAGATAGAAGTTTTATTCTGGGGCTAGTCTCCTAACTCTCTAACATGCTCCTGCCAGTGGTTCTTCCTTATAAAAAATATTTCCTTATTATGGAATGTAGAACAACAATAAAAATACAAAGTAGAAAGCAAAACCATTCACAATACCCCAAGTCAGAGATGACCAGGATTTTTGACTTTCCATCTGGGGGCAGGAGAGCCGAAGGCCAGGAGTCGGGGGCCGGCCTCTTCTCTCCAGTGATCCAGGTGAGTCAGGGATCAGGGGAAGCAGGTGGAACCTAACAGCCACAGAGTGTTCACTGCCTACCGGGTTCTGTGCTCAGCGCTTAACGTGCAACCACTTACCCAGTTCTCAAAGTCACTATTACTGCCCCCATTTTACAGATGAGAAAACTAAGGCACAGAGGTTAAGTAACTGCAAAGGCCCCAGCTACCAAGTGCCAGACGTGGTTTCACGACCACAGTCTGGCTCCAGAGCCTGGACTCTTAACAGAGCTCTCCTTGTCTTGCAAGCCCCTCTCTGAAGCCCTAAGTGAACGGAGCGTTCCAGACAGGCCAGGTGTGAACAGCACTGTGCCCCCAGAGCCTGGTCAAGGCCTAGGGCTGAGGCTGGGACCCCACACCTGAGTGGACCCCGTGGTCACGAGTGGTAATTCCCAGGGCAGTGCATCGTGCTGGCCGGCCACGGCTCTTTGGTCTCTACAGAACTACTCCAAGGTCACCTGTCCACTCAACAAGAGGCCCCGAGCCTGACGCCCAGATGCCTCACCAAACGGCTTCACAGGTCCTCGTTGGCCCAGCGCCAGCTCTGCATTAGCTAGTACAAGCCGAGATGCCCCAACCCTGCAGCTTAAGTCTCTCCCACTGGCCAGCTCCTGGAACCTAGGTCCTCTGCTCCCATCTACAAGAAGGGACACTTAGAACAACGGGGCCTGGGCAGAGAAATGGACTCTGGTCTTACCGAGTGGAGCTTTTATTTCCTCCCTTCCGTCTCTGAGTCTCTGAGGGCCTGGGGCAGCTCTGCAATCCTGACCAGGCGGGAAGTGTGTGTGCGGCCACCAGGGGGCACAGCACGCTGACAAAAACTGACCTCCGGCCAAACCGTTCTGGAGCGCAGGGCAGTTCTGGCCCAACAGACAGGAAAGAGGTTGAGCCAGGAGGGCAAACACCCAGCCTGGGCCTGAGGACCCTTGAAGGGCGAAGCATCAGCTCTAAGTTATCCAGCAGCTGTGCCTTCTGCGAGTGCTGGCTTTGGCTCACCTGGGTCCCCAAGCCCCTTTAGAACGGAGCCAGCTCCCACAGCAGGACGGGCTGGGCTCCCAGGAGCCCCGTGGGATGGCGGGATCAGAAGGATGGCGGTGGAGAAGGCAGTGACGCGCACCAACTTGTGACTGGCCACCACTGGCCACCCCGCTCTCCCTTTCATGGGGTCGGGGGGCTGGCAGGGGGTCCAGGTCAGGAGACTGAACGGGAAATGCCATGTAAATCACGCCTCACCCAGGGAGCGTCGGGGTTAATAACTAGTAAGGTCAGGAACAAACATCTAAAGGGAGGCCCAAATAATTTGATGCCTGTCGTTTTCAGCCCAGGTCTGCAAACAACAGCCCGCGGGCCCAATCTGGCCTGGTGCCTGCTTTTGTAAATACTGGAACACAGCCAGGCCTGTCTGCTTACGGGGCATCTGTGGCTGTTTTCGAGCTCCAACAGCATGCGGGAAGTTGTGCCAGAGACTTTGTGGCCCCTGACAGAACACGTTAGTCGCAAACACCATTGTTAGCGTGAAGAGAGGCCTGGCTATTAAAGATGTGAACCGGTACAGACGGCACAGTAGAGCCCACACCGTGATCGCCGTCCCCTCTACTCTACCAACCGCACGCGGGCAGGGGCGAGATGCTCGACTCCACGCAGCAGCCCCGGCGACACTCAGCTAATGACTACGTCTCATCAGGACAGACGCTGGCCTGCTGAAGGCAAAGGATTCTCAGGGGCCCTGACAATCTGCCCGTCACGATCTCGACTGCAGACTGTGTCCGTGTATCTCGCATCCTTACAGACATGGGGATCTCTGCGCAGACGAAGGGGGTTAGACATGTGCACATCTTACTTTGAAATGCGTTCCTTTCCGCTGGCCTTTGTCCAGTTTCGGCTTTTCCACGTAAAGAGGGTTTTTGAGCAACGTCTGGGCTTTGGGTTCGAACTGCACAGACCAGTCCCACACGGTGAGGAGATTCAAAGGCCTGCTTTGTGCGCCCTGGCCTTCCCGGCCCTGCCAAAACAAGCACAGGTCACGGCGCTTCCAGCGGGGCTGAGGAAAGCAAACACGGCGCTGGAGACGGGCCCCAGGAAGGCGCGCCCCGCCTGCCCTGAGAGCCAGCCTTCCAGGGGCTGCTCACTGCACTAATGGCTCTGCGTGGGGAGGGGCAGGACGCGCTGCTTCCAGCGGGCCGCATGCCAGCCGCGGTCTCCCAGGACAGCACCCTTGTGAGGTCACTCCTAGTTTTCCAATTCACCTTTGGGGAAACTGAGGCTCAGAAAATGGAAGTGACCGCCTGAGGTCACGAAGCTGGTGAGCAGCGAGGCTGTGTGAGTGGAGCCTGGTAAAATCCCACTGGAGGGCCAGCTCCAGCAAACCCCGAGGCCCCCAGAGGGCCGGTCAGAGCACCGATGGCGCAGACTTAAGGCCCTGGGAGCGTGGCCTCAAGGGAGACTAAAGGCGTTTAAGACGGAAAGTGAAAGCCTAGCTTCCCTGCTCCGCCACAGCTCTCTTCAGAGTCACTCCAGGCATCGGGCAAGTGGAAGAGAAGGCATCTGACCTGTTCACAAAGACAACTTTTAATCTGCTTCATTCCTGGCTCTGACACTTGCTCCCGGCTCCAATATTTACCATGTGACCTGGGGCGAGTTACTCACTGTCTCAGTGCCTCAGCTCCTCAGGGATAATAATAATTCAGACCCACAGGGTGCTTGAGGATTAAATATCAATACCCGGAAAGCACTCAGAACAGGGCCCAGCATATAATCACTGTTACAAAATTATCATTTTTATCATCAATCTTCTTGCACCCTACCTGTGAGACCTGGCTTCTTCAATACACAGGTTCCTAAGAGGGACTCTTACCATGTTTGTATCTTTCTGATGAGGCGAATTGAAGAAGAAGGTGCTAAAGATAGGTATGTACAGGCTATCCGACAAAACGGTCAGGTACGTCTCCGTGAACTCAAACGCTGGGGGATGCTGGTGCACCAGCTGCCAGACACAGTCTAAGAAGAGCAGGAACACGGGAACCTACGTGAAAACGAGATACACGTGACTGAGGGGCACCGGCGGTCCTGGGTTCGGGGCAGCCACCTCGACAGCTGGGGAATAACCTCTCCCGGGCACTATATTCTCTGGGAAACGCATTCCAGGCGATTCACATTCTCAACTCCATCCCATTCCCAGCGATAAATATGGTCAACTGAAACCACACACCCGTGGATTAACATCAGGACTTGGCAGGACCTCTCTGCGTGAAAGACATTCCTGAGATGATGTAAAAATCTCCTTGTCAATCAGCACTGACAGATGAGCACTTGCAACTGATCCTGGTAACAGGGAACAGTAGCTCTGAACCTCAACAAATGAAATGCTGTTCCCCACAGAAGAATTCCACTCTTCTCATTAGTAGCACTCTGTTACAAAGAAATACTACTCAATTACTTCAAATACTGTGGATACTCCCTTCTCCACACCCCTGACAATGAGGGCGCAGAAGAGAAAAAGGACGGGAGAGAAGGCAGAAGCAGCAAAAATGAGTTTCCAACATTTTTCACAAATGCACTTTTTTAAGCGATGGCCTCTTTTATTAGCTTCAGAGGCAAGCCCTCTAATAGCAGAGATGAGAGTTTTCGAGGGTGCCTTGTCATCCCCAACTACTCCTTGTCCAATCACCAGTGACCCTGTCAGGTGGACAGGCCACGTCACAGTCTCTCCCTTCCCGAGCTTGGCCAAGGTCTCACACACAGCTCCTGAGAGGCGGGAGCTGGGAAGCCAGCTCTTTTTTTTTTTTTGCAGTACGCGGGCCTCTCACTGCTGCGGCCTCTCCCGTTGCGGAGCACAGGCTCCGGAAGCGCAGGCTCAGCGGCCATGGCTCACGGGCCCAGCCACTCCGCGGCATGTGGGATCTTCCCAGACCGGGGCACGAACCCGTGTCCCCTGCATCTGCAGGCGGACTCTCAACCACTGCACCACCAGGGAAGCCCGGAAGCCAGCTCTTGAATCAAAGTCCAGTGCCGTGTCAATTACATCACAAAGTAGACCACCCCGTTTTCTATCAAAACTCCAGTATGTCAGTGTTGAGATGAAAAGAAAGGTCTACATGGGCAACTTTATTTCACACCTCATTTTATGTTCAAGAGCATACTTAAATAGAGCGTAAAATGTTTGGACCTCATTGTACAGTCAGGGAAATGGGCTCACAAAGTACGGGTGACTCCTCCCAGCACTGGGTAAACAGACCTGATCTGCTCTCGGGCTCTTGCTCCACTAGACACGGTGCCTGTCAGTCCCCCTTTTCTCAAGATATACAAACTATACGAGATATACAAAAGCACACTCTTCCCCACACAGTATCAGCTCTTTCTGCCCGTCATGTTATTTGAGTCCCATTAACCTTTCAAATTAGTATCTCAGAAACGCAAGGTCCCTTTCAAGACTGAAAGATGGTGATGTCCATTCAGCCCAATGGGACACAGATGAGTACAGAACTGTCCTGAAAGAAACTGCAGGCCTAGTGAGAGGGGGCTGGGTCTCCCAGGACACACCAAGCCCTTATGGGCAAGAGCCACGTCTCTGTTTCCACAGCCGCTGTGTCAAGCTGTCCAGCACCGCAGACAGACGTGCTTATTACCTGGGGTAAGAAAAACCACCAGTCGCCCTGCTAGCATACGTTACCTCTGCAGGTGATCTAATTAAAGTTCACCTGTTTTCATTTTTCTTTCCACAGTCGTTAATAATGCAGCCAAAGGAGTTTGCACCGCTGTAACCTAGACAAGTACACCCCAACCTGGGGGGCTCATTTTCACTAACTGAACTGTAACACTAACTCTCCAGTGCTTGAATTCAGAGGCCCAGACCTGCAGCTACCATGGCGAAGGCCCTGGTACTGGATAGCATTCACATAACCCTGTGCTTTATTTTGAAAGGGTTTACTGCAAGGAAAATTTACTTTGCGTTATTATGTATTTTCTGTAGGAAACTTGTACCCTAAATGTTCATTTTTTTTTTTGCAAAGACTAAATTAACAGAAACTGTGGGAGTCTCTCTCACTGAGTTCATTTTTATTTAAGTTTTACAAATCAGTATTACTTCCACCATGAAATATAATAGCCCCCTGGGGTACACAATTTAGAAGAGAAGACTCTGAACACACCTGTTAATAAACACCCCTCTCCCCTGGGAAGAGTTTCAATAGTGTTTCAAGCATTGAAAGGCATCTAGCAGTGCACTGACCTCAGCCTTCCTGACAAGCCCCTAAAAGGCGAGCACTTTGCAGGCAGGAGCCCTCGGTCGGAAGACAGATGAATGAAGAGACGGGGCTCTGCTTCCCCATGGCTGCCGGGTCTGTGATGGGGACACTCACCTCCTCCTTGTCACTCTGACGTAGATGGTTGCAGCGGTCCAGGAAGCAGTGTCCGCCCACGATCCACTCCTTCTGGACAAGGCTCTGGAAACCGAACCTGGTTCGACAGTGGGGGTCCATCATCACTTGCACCAGAGAGGAAATGAGGCAGCAGAGGTCGGAAGCGTTCTCCTCTGGGGTGGAGGGAGGCCCAGCAGCAGCGCGGAGAGGAAGGAGGGTACCAAGTGTTAAAGAGCTGCAGAGGGCTCGCACAGGCACAGGTAACAGCAGGGGCCTCAACACCAGCGCCTCCCACTGACGGTCAAGCGCTAATTCTCCAAAGGCCAGGGCCAGTGGGGAAAAAACAGTAATGTTTTCAGATTGAGAGACAAATAGCTTCTAGCCTGGCTGGCACTGGTTCCAGCACACACTGGCACTAAAGATGGATTGGTTACTGATGAATAAATGCAGCATGGCAAACCCACTGTCAGAATGTGGGGTCCAAATGTGCTACACGATGAGGGCACAATCAGATACATCATGGCACTCGCTGGGCTCCACAGACCAAGTTCAAAACCCTTCCGGCTGGTGTGTCAGGGTCTCCATCACTGAACTCATTGTTCCAAGGCAAAACTGCTTCTCAGCCACCTTTCCTCCACTACCTCTGCTTCGGAGAAAGGGTAGCATTCCTGGATTGCACCAAAATGCTCTGATTCTCAGCTCTACGGCTCTTTCCATTTCTGTCTGGGAGCACAGAGGGGCCCGCTTCTTTCTGCCTAGCCTAGAGGAGAAACTCTCCACAGTAAGTATAAGCCATGTGCCCACCCCTGGGGTGCACGGTACAAAACCACACGATGAAAATTCTGCTCACATCCCGGTTCACCATAAATGACTCATAGCAAATAAAAACATACATCTACATCCGTGCATTTGTCTTAGTTTTAAGGTCCTAAAAGTCAAGGTCTACAGCCCTGTGGTTTCTACTTTACACAAGAAGTGCAACTCAAGGTGTTATTTTAAAATGTCCACGAGGACAATGGTGCTGGTAGCAGTGGGTTTAGAGAAACTTCAGAACGAATTCTACGTAGGGAGGTGTTTGCACTGTTAAACTCTCCTCCTGACCCCGGGGTCACGAAGCACTACAGAGCCACGCTTACACTGTGCTCCTACTTCTCCTCCAGGAAACAAGCCTAAACAATGGGGACACATGGGTTCAGAAGAAGCAGATTTTTATATTTGTCTTTCTTGTGCTATCACCTTCCAAAACAAGTTTCATTTTTTAAGAGAATCTTCCTTCTTGCGTATGAAGGGTGTTAACAGTACACATGCGAGTCCTAGGAAGAGCAGCTAGAGAATGAGACTTCAGAGGTACAACTCAGCAGTCCTTCGTGGAGTGAGGAGAGCTCAGCCTCACCCGCTAAAGATCCCCATTTCATTCTACGCAACTCTGGGATTGGTGCAGTCTGGCCCTGGGTAGTTGCACCTCTCAGCCCCCCAATCTTCATCCCTCCTTTTCACCAGTTACTCAGTACTCTGTTCTGCCATTGTTAATTAGATCTTTTTCAATAACACCCTTAGGCCTGCTCTCTCAAACTTCTAGAAGGCAGAGGCATAGAGCTCTGTACATGGGAGGTGCTCAGTGCATGTATTAAAATTTAAGTCAGAAGGTACAGAAATCACAGGTGGACACATTTCCAGTCTGCTCACAGAAGCTAAATTCTAGCAGTCATGGAGAGTGTCAGAAAAATGATAAAAGCCTGAGGGGATGAAAGCATGAGACAGTCTACTTAATGTAAAGCATGGGGCTATAAGAAACTTTAAATATTCAAAACAGCAGATAATATTTTAGCTCAGATCTAACCAATTCCACCAACAATCTTTGTTGCATGAGGTTTACACTTCTTTTACACATTCTGGGTGTGTATATCCTGTCCACATGTACAGGAAGTTAAGTCCACGGAAGAAAAGGGAATCGCGGTCCACACCAATCGTGGTGGCAACTGCACGAAGTTGTCAGACACAAAGATGTAAAAATAACAATTAAACCATCCATGGGTCTCTTCATACAAAAACGATCATCCAAAGATTTTAACTTTGAGTTAATATAAAACAAAACCTCAAAATATGAGGAAATGTGAGCTTTGGTAAAGATACCAAACAATTCCTTCTTGGGCTGCGAATAGGTCTGCCGAGTTCCAAGTGAAAGAATTTATTTTTAAACTATAACAATGAACTCCAAAGCAGAGCATTCCAAGGTCAGGGTAAAAAGAATGGAAGGATTTCTACACCAGCTCGCTCCTTCTACAAGACAATTCCACTTACATAAATCTCTATATACAGAAACAGAATCCCAAGTAAAGGAAAAAGGAAACCACCCTTTGTGCTTTAAATACATTACCTAAAAGAAGAACGTTCATGTTTTGCGCTTCTAGACATTCTATAATCTCTATTGCTTTTTTCAGGCAGCGTCTACATAGGAGAGAGACAAGAAAAACAGATATTAGTTCCTGAGCTTAGTATCATGAACAATAAGAAATTTAGAGGCATCTGACATGATCTTCAGTTTTCTATCTCATCTACTGTTTCATGCTGAAGATCTCCAAAAAGAAACAAATTATCATTCATGCTATTCAGATACTGCAAGACACTCATCTGCTTATTAGAAACTCAAAATTTTCAGAAGGGATTTCCAAAATGGATGTAAAAATGTTGCTACGTGATTCCTAAACTAGAAATACTTATTGCAAATTCGTATCTGAGTGTGTTGGTGAGTCCCAGTAAGACCCAGAAAGGCCCACATCTGGAGGCTGTGCTGCAGGTCCATTTTGTTAACTCAAGGTCATGGGCTAAATGTGTTGGTGTGGCTGGAAAGGCCCAGTGTGCCCTGAAACCCCTTTGTCTCTCTCGACGCAGCTCCGTTTGAGACTGTTGCCGCTGCCAGCAGCTCTGCCTTCTGCACTGGTAACCCTGCAGCAGTGGCGCCTCCCTGGGCTCTTCACCGGCTTAGGGACACTCACCTCCACCCACCCCATGGAAGGAAAGGTCCTTTTATTTTATAACATTCATCACAATACTTGCAATTATATATTCAAATTAAGGACATGCAGCAGGCTCCTCAAAACCTATTTGTTAAAAAGTTTTTGGAGGCCTGAGGCTCCTTTGCACAAACTCCCAGGCAGATGTGAGAGAGGATGCCGAGCTAGGTGGAAGGGAGGAGTCTTCTCTTCGGAGCTGTTCTCTCCCCTGCTCTCACCCTGTCATCATTTCTGTTTTGCGCCTCCCTTTGCCCTCTCCTCTACTTAAGGGCAACAGACAGAAGCTATTCAAAATGGGAAGTAGGAAAGGGAATAAAATTCTGTTTTCTCGGAATCTCTACTTAACTCCGAAATGAAAAATAACTAATTGGCATTAATGACAGTAAAAAAAAATTTTAATAGGTAAGAGACATATAAGATACAGAATTCTTCTAAAAAGGTATTCAGTAAAAACTCAGCATCCGGGGAATTCCCTGGAGGTCTAGTGGTTAGGACTCCGCACTTTCACTGCAAGGGTGTGGGTTCCATCCCTGGTCTCGGCCAAAAACAAAAACAAACCCAGAAACTCAGCATCCCTCCCCTTCTCAATCCCCAGATTCCTCCCTGGGGGTGAGCGCTGCTGCTCAATTAGAACGCTGGGTTGCCACGTCCCCTTTTTTGTAGGCTTCCCATCCCTAGTCTATAGTCTAGGGAGCAGATCTCTGTATGGGCAGGTAGCATGTCTGTAAATTCTTATCAGATGTGCACAGAAATAATAAATAATGAATGTAAAATCCAGCTGAGCCCTGAACAGAATATGTGATCTAAGAATATTTAACCGTGAAATAGAAAACAGTTAAATTATTTGTCAGGTTGCTTTACTACTTTTTTAAAATTTCTGGCTGCCTTGGGTCTTCGTTGCTGAGCGTGGGCTTTCTCCAATTGCGGCGAGCGGGGGCTACTCTTTGTTGCGGTGCGCGGGCTTCTCACTGCAGTGGCTTCTCTTGTTGCAGAGCGCGGGCTCTAGGCGCGCGGGCTTCAGTAGTTGTGGCTCGTGGGCTCTAGAGTGCAGGCTCAGTAGTTGTGGCACATGGGCTTAGTTGCTCCGCGGCATGTGGGATCTTCTCGAACCCGTGTCCCCTGCATTTGGCAGGTGGATTCTTAACCACTGTGCCACCAGGGAAGTCCTGCTCTACTACTTTGGCTTAGAGAACTGTGTAATTCATGAGCAAAACAATGCCTTGAAATACCTGATTATGTCAAGCCAGCTGCTACTTTCCAGCAGGGAAAACCATTTTATATCTGTGTCCCAAAATTCGGTACTATTATCTGAAAAAAGGAAAAAGAGTAAAGAAGTCAGGCACTGTTTGCAGCTGTGCCTCTGCTGTAAAACCTGTGCTGTTCAGAGGCGCTGCCCCAGACTAGGCTGAGAATCCAGCATTTCAAACCTTCAGCTGAAATTGTTTTTGAACTGTAAACCCCTGGAATGGTGTGGCAGTCAAAAATAGACTTTCATTGCTCAAGTAAAAAGTGCCCTACAATCTGTATACTAAGCCACAGTCCACCCTGTAACTCAACAAGGAGAGTAACATGCTTTAGGCAGACAGAGTCGACATCCAAGCTGCTGCTCTTAGAAGAGGAAGATGCAACAGGCCACGTCCTAATGCCAAGGAGGCCTGAGGGAAGAGCTAGCTTCTGCTGGAATACTAAACACACACGTTTACCTTGCACGCCAGACAATATCCCCCCAACCCACCTGATACAGAAGCCCTGCATTTTACAGAAGTCTACTGCATGTCAGAGCTGCAAACTCAAATCACTGAGAAGGCAGATACCCCTGCAAAGTACTGGATGGTGAAAACAGAAGCGGAGAATCACAGTCCTGGATCAACTAGTGCAATTTCTTACTTCTCCGCCAGGTGCCTGCTTTTTATAAACCTATTTTATAACACACAGCACAGTGTGTTCTAATTAGAGGCACACACTTGTTTCTCTTGGTGTCATATTCATCTTTATCTCCAATGCCTAGCATAGTTAGTGTGTATAATGGAAATTCAACAAATGTTGACTGAATGAATGAATAAATCCTAAATCAGACCACTAGGCTAAAAAGTCAAAGTTAGGAAAAGCTACCTGTAAGTGTGACGAATCTCAGAGGGTAAACACTCATTCAAGAGTGAAGAGAATCAACAGGTGACTGACTTTGATTACATCTGATTCAAGTTCTGAACTGTTCACACTGGGCAGCCTGGGCAGGGAAGTGGTGGTGGCTAGGATGGGCATATTTCATTTTCTACTTTGCACATTTCAGATTAACTGAATGTTTTTTACACTGTAAAAAAATATATATATATATGCTCAATCGGAAAAAAAAAATAAAATATTTCCACTTGGTGAGGGAGGAGTCCATTTAATAAGCCACTAAGGAAAACAAACAGATGATTCACTTTACAAAATAGTCAGTGAATACAGGTACTGCAAAGTTCTACAACTTTTAAGGCAGAAGCTCAACGCTCACCACTGGGGAAGGAAGAGAGGAGGATGGTGGCTCTGTGTTCACTGCCCTGAGAAGCGGCAGTGGGGCAAGAACCTGGAGCAAAATGGTGGCAGCAAGTGTACCGAGGGCAGCTGGCCCCGTGGTGACTGGCCCCTCCGCTCCGTGACACCAACCCTCACGGCCGGGAACCTCTGTGTACAGCCATGAGGAACCCAGGGGAATGGCACCGACTTTCACCTGATCCACGCGGCATGTCTTTCCGAATCTGACAGAAAGTTTTTGCTCGGCATTCTTCTCACCTATCAGAAACAGCTGTTTAAATTTAGAGTAGGCCGTCTGGATTTCCTGCAGGGATAGGAAGTTGCTTGACAGGTCTTCAGTTTTAACAATTTCATAGGGTGGCCTGTGGATGGTCTTATAAATTCTAGGTAACAAAAAGTAACAAGAGATTAGAAGAGCAGGCATGAGTTAGAAAGAGTTCGTTTTTCCTGAGCACTTCCTGGGCGCCCAGGTCTGTGTGAAGAGCTCCCACTGAATCCTCCCCAACGAGGCAACTACTGCCCGCTGCCGCTCCCAGCCAGCAGAGGTGGGGATGCAGGAACAAGGGGCAGAGCCACCCGGCCCAAGATTACGAAGTTTATCACCTGAAAGAGCCAGGATTTGAACCAAGGCAATTTAACTCCAAAGTCTACTCCTTTTCTGTTTTTAAATTCATCCAGTTTAGTTTTTTTTTTTAAACTTTTAATTTTGAAAATTTTCAAACATGCAGAAAAGCAGAAAAGAATAACACAGTGACATATACCTTGACCTAGATTTGACAGCTGTCAACATTACAGAAATCATGCCACTTCCCCCTAAATGCTTCAGCGTGCATCTCTAAACACAATGCAGCTGAGGTGCTTCATGATTATGTTACACTCACTCCTTTCAAATTAAAGACGACCACTCTAAACTGTATCCCCAGCACGAAGTGCTTTATCAGCAGGTAAACTGAAATGGACCAACTACCAAGAACTGTTCCCTGCTTCTCAGAAAACAAAAACTGAGCTAACTAAACGATAACAAAATGTACAACAGTACCGACCCATCCAAGAAGTTCTTTTGGATTTGTAAAATGCCATCATCCTGTTCTTTGGGCAGTGCTGACATTTTCAAAAGGGCACATCCGCTGTGGCAGGACCAACACCATATCTGCAAAGGGGAATAAAGGTTTTCCAGATGTAACGTAAACCACCTAACAGAGGACAGGTAAGCTTAGCATTTGAATTCATACAGGGAAATGTACACCTTCAATATGAAATAGCTGAAATATATTCAACTTTGTTATGCCAAGGAATAAATGTGTTATACTCATAATGAAAAAGGCTGATTTAGTCTTAAAGACAACAACAACAGAAACTCAGGTCTAGGTGGTCACACTCAGACTCGCTTATAGCCTAACATTACCTTTTGACTTGGCTTTAGTGCTGGGAACCTGGATGATGATGATAAAAACAACAACATCATCATCATCATTATTATTAGGATTATTAGGATAGAAACTATCACTGGAGTGCAGCTCATTATCTCAGGATTTTACATGAATTAAGTCATTTAATTCTCACAGTCACACTCTGAGACAGGTATAAGTATTATCCCCACTAACGACAAGAAACTGAGCCTTGGAGAGACCGAATAACTTCCCCAAGGTGCACAGACAGTGCAGCGGTGACTTCTCAAGGCCGTGCTCCACTTGGATGGCCAAAAGGGGGCAGCTCCCACCGTTAGAGAAAGTCCACGCAAGAAAGCATGGGAAGCTGGTTATTCAACATACATTGGTAAGAGACTTGTACATGCAAGGCACTGAATTAGGTTGTGAGAGGATGGAAAGAGGGCTAAGGTACTTCGTCTACCTTCAAGGTGCTTATATCCTAAAAGGGGAAATAAATTTGCAAATATAATAGGAAGTAGAATGTGGCAAACCACAGGAGAAGGGAATTTCAATGAACAACAAAGGGACGGCAACAGAGAAAGAAATCATATGAATGCCCGTAAGTGACTGATTCAAGTGTTTAGGCATTTTTCTGGATACAGTGGGAGTTTCATTTGTTTGCTCTGCTGTATAGGAACACAAGGAGATTAGAACTGACTAGGGGGCAAAGTAACCTGCCAGGAGAGCCTGTAATGGAGAAGAGGGGAAGATTGGTTGGGGCCGGGGAGTACGGCTGTGGATTTTGTGCCCCGTATAAAGGTCTGGTTAAGGGTTCAACGGTGGCGAAAGCCCAGCACTGCTCTGCTGACCAAGCCTTCGGGCCCTGGCTCAAAGGCAGACCAGGAGGATTTCAGCTGCCCAGAGAGGCCCCCTCTTGCCAGTCATCTGCACCGTAGAGACCACACACTGGTGTGCCAGCAGCATCCTGGGCTGGAGATCAGAGATCAGCAAACCCAGGCGATATTCTGCACTACGCTTAGAAAGTCAGAAAGAGGAACCGGTTTGGGGTTTCAGGGGAAGATGATGAATCAGTATTGGGTATGCTGGGTGCCTAGTGCCCACAGGACATCTGTGTGAAGATACTGAGGAGACTCCCAAGATGAGGATTATGACTTAGGAGAAGAAGGCAGGACTGCAGCTCTGGACACAGGAGCTGCCTGCCAGCTTCAGTGGAAGAGACGTGAGCCCACCCCGGAGCGAGGCCACAGGGACGCAGAACTGCTTCAGGAGCTGCCCAAAGAGCACCGACTCTGTGAGCTCCTAACGAGACGAAGTGTTGGAACACTGAGACAAATCAGCGGGCCCCTTGCTTCCCTCTTACCCCGTTTTCCAATGTCACGCCCAGGCACTCCTGCCCCCCGGTGGGTGCAGCTCACTCTGAGATGGGGGGGACACTCTTAGCCATGACTCGTGACACGTTCTAGGAAGTTAAGTGTTCTTAAGCCTTTTTATGTCCTCTCCTGGGGCAGAAAGAATCTGCTCTTGGTGACATTCAACCACAGCTCATTTCCTATTTGGGGCTCAACTGTCACCTCCCAGCTGAGGCACAAAGGGACAATTCCCTTACATTCGCTGTTTGAAACAGTAAATAGAAAACAAGCAAAATTCTTGGTCCGAGAGAGACTTCTCACAGGAATTTAGCAAAAGACATATGTCTTCTCCTATTGTAATATGTACAATTTCTGTCTGAGAAAGAGCCACAGGGTTCTTAGTAAGAATGACTTGACAACACACAAGAATCAGTGTGATAATCCTGTTTATTTGGTAGATCATTTTTTTTCATTATTCATTATTTGGTAGATCTTTTTTTTTTGGTCTTTTTTAAATTGAAGTATAGCTGATGTACCATATAAGTTACAGGTGTACGATATAGTGAGTCACAATTTTTAAAGCTTATACTCCATTTATAGTTACTATAAAACGTTGGCTATATTACCCATGGTGTTCAATATACCCTTGCAGCTTACTTTATACCTAATAGCTTGTACATTATTTGGTACATCTTAAGGTGTCTCTCTTAATAGAGCCAAAGAGCTTTAGGGGAGCCTCTACAATTGGAGGCTAGAGAGCAGCGTAAGAAAGAAGGAAAGGAACCACTAAGGAGGTAAGAGGACCAAGACAGCATCGTGTTTCCAAAGCCAAGATAGGAATTTAAAAGGCAAAAAGGGGGGGGCGTTCACCCAGAACTACAGTGACTGACGGTGTAGAGAACGGGGGCCACCCAGGCTCGGTGACTCTGAGCGTCAACAGCAGAGTGGGGGCGGGCAGAAGCCCTGCTGCAAGAGGAAAGGGGGTAGAGGCAAGCAGAGAGAATCGGTACAGTCCTGAAGTACAGGCAGTGCAGGCAAGGAGAACAAGCCCGCGCTCAACTGTTAAGGAAGGGCTTCTTCAGGTGAGGGAGACTTGAGAATGCCTTCAAGAGAGCAGAATCTCTGGAGATACACGCGGAAGGGGCAGAGCAACGGAAGACAAATCCAGGGCAGAGGAGATCGAGAGCCTGGGCAGAGGTCTGGGTCGGAGATGAAGCAGCACAGAGAGACCACAGGAGGAGGAGGGAGGTCTTGTCGCTCGCTCTCCAAGACCCCTCGGGACTAAGGGAAAGGTGGTCGATGACAGTAAGAGAGTTAAGGGTGGGATCGCCAACTTAAAGAGAATGAAAAAATGGCTACCCTGGCCCCAGGGAAGAACGACACTGGAACCAGAGGGAGTCACTGACAGGCTGCTGAGCAGAACAGGGGCCCAAGTGAAGCAAGGTAACAGTTTTCACGTATCCCATTAAAACGCTCTGCTGTTTGGTCTGAACAATCTGTAGCAATGTTCACTAGCCCCGCAGCAAAAGCATAAATACTCAGGACTGGAGTACAGCAGAGGGTCCAGGAGGCCACAGTCTCTAGAATGGCAGCAAGGGCATGACTGAAATCACAAATGATGCAGGTCTTCCCCGAACAGGAGTTAAGTGGAGGCAGGAAAGACCAGACTAGATGAAAAGTCAGGGTGAAAAAGCAGAGATACGGAAATGTTCTCAGACTAGCGATAACGGCTGTACAACATTGTGAACATATTCACTGTCACCAGTGGTAAATTTTACGTGATGTGTATTGAGAGCTGTGCTCCCTGAGTGAATGTGTAAACTCCATTTTGTGTAATATTTTTCCACTGTCCATGCATCACAAGCTCCACTATGACTTTCAGGACACATCATTAAGGCTGATCTAATAAAATGAGAATGCCTTCCTACAGTTTCTATCAAAGTTCTGTTGCTGACTCCTCAGGACAGGTCTTCTCAGGACAGTTTCTACTTCTCAGCCCCAAGGCCTGGCTAGAACAGAGAGTAGTGAAATTTCATATAATGCTGGATGGAGAAGCAGCCTATTCCCAAGTGTGTAGACAATTCATCTTGGTTTCTTCCCACAGAGCATACCCCTTCTCCTAGAGTCATCTATGAAAGGTTGACGGATGAAGACCCTCATGTTTATTCTTCTAAAACATTCTCAAAATGTTGTCTACAGATCCCAAGACCCTCCCTTACAGGTGGTCTGAGAATATTACTAAGATATAATTTGTCTTTTTCACTGTGTTGACATTGGCACTGATAGTGTTACAACTGCTGGTGCCTTGGTACCAACCAAGGTATTGCTACCAACAGCACTGGTCGCCACTGTATTCTTCACTGCCACAAACTTGAAGAAAAATAATTGTTTCACTTCAGAATGTCCATAATGAAGAACTAAACATTATGAATTATATTAATCTTGATCATTACATTTAATATTTAATACTAATATTTTTTATATTCTGTGTGATGGAGTGGAAACAAAGCATGGAAGTGTTTGTCTCAGGGAAAAGCACCTATGAGACTGACTCGAGAGCTGAGCTACCTGCTGTATTCTTGTAACTGAAAGAGTGAATGACAGACAAACTACGGGTGTTCAGACTTTGGTATCTGGCACATTCATTCTTTAGGAAAAAAAAAAACAAAAAACAAGAATGAAGTGAGCCTATCCCCTTAAGGAAAACAACTGACAATTTGTTGCCAATGATAAAAGTTGAACTTTCAAGCAAAAATTAGAACTTTGTAAAACTAGTCTCTGCCTTTTTAGCTGGACAAATTCCCAATATTTAAAGACTTTCCTGATGAGACAGGGATGATATTAACAAACGTGATTTTTATCTAAGAAAGCATGTCAATATTTGGATGACCTGGGACTTCCCTGGTGGCGCAGTGGTTAAGAATCTGCCTGCCAATGCAGGGGACATGGGTTCGAGCCCTGGTCCGGGAAGATCCCACATGCCGCGGAGCAACTAAGCCCGTGTGCCACAACTACTGAGCCTGTGCTCTAGAGCCCGTGAGCCACAACAACTGAGCCCACGTACCACAACTACTGAAGCCCGTGCGCCTAGAGCCCGTGCTCAGCAACAAGAGAAGCCACTGCAATGAGAAGCCTGCGCGCTGTAACAAAGAGTAGCCCCCGCTCACCGCAACTAGAGAAAGCCCGCGTGCAGCAACGAAGACCCAACGCAGCCAAAAATAAAAATAAATAAATTTATTTTTTAAAAAAAATTTGTATGACCTGTATAACCTAGTGAGCTAATACTTTCTAAACGACCAATGTATTATGTTTTTAAATCATGCATGTTTTAAGACCCATTCAAAGTACAAGACAGACCAATGGATTTTAATTTAGCAGTGAATGAAAAGTTCATTGACTATGTTTTCAGTTTCCTTATTGCAATTAATCTTTATGAAACCACCACTTAGCAATTTTTCGTTATACTGTCAAAGAATAATATTTTCATATTCTCTGAAAAGGCTATTAAATACTCCTCCCTTTCCCAAATACACATCCGTGTGAGGCTGGATTTTCTTCATGTACTTCAACCACACCCTAATATACCACAACAGACTGAAGGAAGTGAGAAGATGTGAGAATGTAGCTGTCTTCTATTTTCAAAAATGTAAAACAGTACTATTCTATTTTTTTGTTTTGGACAATATAGTTATTTTTCACAGAAATTTTTATGTTAACATGTAATGAGTTTACTAAAATAAACATTAAGCAGTTTTTCAGTTTTAATTTCTAATATGGCAAATAGCAACAGATACAACCACATAAACAAAAACTCTTTGAGACCCTCAATGCTTTTTAAGAGTGTAAAGAGTCCTGAGACCAGAAAGTTTGAGAACCACTGCTCTAAATCAAAGGTGGCATACTGGTGGCACGTGAACCAACTCTGGCCCAAAGACATGCTTTTTAAACATCTGAATCAGTTGTGAACAGCTGCACACATTTAGAGATCGGGAAAACTCACATAAAAATCCATGTCTCTGATTTCTCCTGAGAGGTCTGGACATCTGGCAAGACCAGGCCCGTATTCCCACATGGCACAAACGGGCCGGCAGAGAAGAGCAGCCAGCCCTTCATCCAGGCAGAGGGTCTCTGCTTCATTGCAAAGACCACACTCATTACCCACCTGGCCTGCATACACTTCTGGGCATGTGACCCCTGCTTAGACATGTCACCTCCCATTACAGGAGTGACCTTTTTGGTGAACCAGCCATGTGCATAGCACAGCATTTGTCTGTAATTCTCATTCTGTACTCAATTCCCTGCAGGCTTGGCAACTCCCAACTGCCAATCAGAAACTGGAATAACTGCCAGGGTCTTGCTTTCTCTGATCAGTGACACACTAAATATGGCTCCCATCCCAGTCTATTCTGTGAAAACTAAGCAAGCTCTGCATGTTGTCTCTGGGAGGAAACTCGGCCATGCCCATTCAAGATTAATGGTGTGGGCCAAGAGGAACCTTAAACTCTACTACCCTTACGGGGTCGGCTCAGCCTCAAAACAATTTAGGTGTTAAATTAGGCTGGCTTTCAACACCAGACTGGCCTGTAATCCCCCAAAAGCTCTTTAAAGATGTCTCTGCTAAGAACTCCAGTGCATCTGTGAAAACTTTAGAACTCTGACCCCAGGAACCTCATTATCAAAGAGGCTCCTCTAGGGAGTCCCTAAGATATTTTTAGATTGCTCTTGGACTGAGGACAAACTCTTTAATACCAAAGCCAAGGGCTTTAAGTAGGATAACCTGCCAGGATGGGCCAATGAGCAAGCCATGCATTTAGGGCTTCCAGATGCACTTACTGGTATGCCATGACCATGGAAGCGTGGCACGTCCTCCTCAGGAAGAGGGGTGGGGACAACAAAGTATGCTGGCAACCTAGAAGAAAGAGATGTCATCGGTTTTAGTGCTGGAGTTAATTCATTAAATATGAAAGCTCAACGTCAATGAACACAGGAAGTTAAGCAGAGTGTCATGACATGGACCACATTTCCCTCTTAAGAAAAACCAGTGCAGATGAACCGTCTCTGTCGAAATCAATCAGGAATCTAAATCCTAGCTCTGCCTCTGATTCTGTGTAACCCTAGGTAAGTTGCCCCACCTCTCTGGGTCTGTTTCCTCATGAATAAAATCACCATGGCAATGTACTCATCAAAATCCAGACTGTAGGAAACTATCAGTCAAGTGGCCTGGTTTCTTCAAATAAACTGCAAGAAAAAGCTAATAGTGTGAGCCTCTATAGATTAAGAAGTTTAAGAAACCTATCAGTTTTCAAGATATCAATATCATCGAATCTTTTTTTTTTTGGCTGCGTTGGGTCTTCGTTGCTGCACATGGGCTTTCTCTACTTGTGGCGAGCAAGGGGTACTCTTCGTTGCAGTGGGCAGGCTTCTTATTGTGGTGGCTTCTCTAGTTGTGGAGCACAGGCTCTAGGCATGCAGGCTTCAGTAGCTGCGGCACATGGGCCCTAGAGCACGTGGGCTTCAGTAGTTACAGCGCACGGGCTCAGTAGTTGTGGCTCGCGGGCTCTAGAGTACAGGCTCAGCAGTTGTGGCACATGGGCTTAGTTGCTCCACGACATGTGGGACCTTTCCAGACCAGGATTGAACTCGTGTCCCCTGCATTGGCAGGTGGATTCTTAACCACTGAGCCATCAGGGAAGTCCCTCACTGAATCTTGATTAATGATAAAACAGATAAAACGATGAAAAATAAATTGTTTTGAGAATTTATAAAACAATGGGAAAAATCTCAACACTTGACTGGGTACTGAGTGATATTAAGGAATCAAATGTTAAATGTGAAAGGTGTGATAATGCTTTTATGATTATAAAAAGAGTCCTTCATTCTTAGAGATGTAAAACTTAAATATTTATGAATGAAATGTGATGAGCTCTAGGATTTATTTCAAAATAGTTGAGCAGGACGGGGGAGGGGGAGGGTTGGAGTAGGTAGAGGCACAGAGACTAGCCATGAGTTAGTAACTGTTGAAGCTGGGTGACGGGTTAAAGGAATTCATCAAATTCTCTTTTCTTTTATACTGCTTGAAATTTTCCACTTAAAAAAAAATCTTAAAGGTAATTAAAAGGAACAAAGCTCCCATAATATTGTGACGTAAAACCAGGTTTGGGAACAACTGGTCAAGGCTAAGATACCTCAGACCATTAAAACGTAGAAGAATTATTTGGCTTTAGAGGTTCCGAAGTGCTTGGAATATTTTCTTTCACGTCCGCTTGAGTGGGTGGGCTTACTATCCCTTCTTCAGGTGCTGTCACTGAAGCAAAAACCTCTTCACAGATCAATGACTCTCAAACTCAGGCTGCCTGTTAAAATCACACAGGAAGATTTAAAAATTCCCAGTGTCCAGGCTCCACCGCAGAACTATGAAATATCAGAGGTGTCAAAGCTCTCCAGGTGTGTAATCAGGATGACAGCTGTTGTTCTAGAAGGTCCTGCTAGTCAAAGTGTACAGCAGCATTACCGGGACACTTAGAAGGAGAGCAGCCCCGGCCTACAGGAGCAGAATCTGCACTTTCACAAGCTCCCCAGGGGACTGGGCTGCACAGTCAACCATGAGAAGCAGCGCCTTAGATGGCAACTTACAAACAGACAAGTGTTTCCCAGCCCTCACAGGAGAAGTCGCCCGTGGGCTTTGTGTAAACCAGATTCTCAGCTCCTTCCCCAGAGGCTCATTCGACAAAGTTGGGATGGGGCCACACTGCTTTAAAAAATTTCCATGACTTCCTCTACTAGTGTGGTTGAACATTTCACAAGTTAATTGTGCCTTATGAACAGTCTTTCACCAACGGGGAAAAAAATGTCAGAACCCAGTGTACTAGCGTGTGTACCATGCAGTCACTGAAGAAAGCAGGCTGCAAAGAGAGGGACAGCTCTGCACCAGTGGGGAGGTTTGTGATGTCCCCTCCTGTCCCAGTGAACTCAAGGTGGTTCTACGGAGGCTCTGCTGGGAGACTCCCGATGTCTACAAGCAACCGACCCTCCCACCTGGGACAGCACTCATTTTAGTCACCAGGAGGAGTTTTGAATACAAAGTAAACAGCCTCTCCACATATAAGCTGACCTTATTCAAGGAAGGTTGTATGATCCTCTTAGGCGCCACCTCAGTTAGGGTGAGGGAACCCCCAGAGCGACACCACCAGAGCAGCAGTGTCTTCCTGTGGCTGCATCAATTCCTAGGTTCCCCTGTGTTACACAGTCCCGACAGGGCTGAGGACCTTCTTATACCTTCACAGGGAGGTGGCATGAAGAAAGCCTTTTCAGGAGAAGGCAAAGTAGACACTCAGTTTCTTATTCTTATCCAAACTGGCCGAGGTCTTCTCTTACCACTGGGGCTTTCATTAATTTATTCACTGTTCCCAATTTATTGAGTGGGTCTTATAAGTCAGGCACTATACTTGGTACTGAGGATATAAAGATGAACCAAAACAGTGTCCTTGATTCCCCAGGACTGATGGGCTGCAGAAACAAACATTAACCAAATGGTGATACAGATAAGAATAAACTCACGATCGGAAGAGGTGCTAAGGAGAGAGGCACACAGTGCAATGAAAGCTCTCACGGGAGACCTCATCTAGTCTTGGGAAGACTCCCTAAAAGAGACACCTGGGCAGAGATCTGACCGATGAAGTGGAGGTAACTCACTAGTAAAGCTGGACGCAAAAGGAGCATCCTAGACAGACCGCACAGGCAAGGCCCACAGGAGGGACTCAGGGTGGCTGGAGGGGTACACGCAAAGCTGGCGAGTTAGGCATGAGGCAAGCCATGAAGGGCCTGTTAGAAGTTTTATCCTCTCTACCATGAACAGCAAGGAGCCAATGAAACAGGGGAAGAATGGATGCCGCGGGCCAGAGTGGGTGGGGGAGACCATGCAGGCAGCTACCACAGTGCCAGGTAAGAAACAAAGCACAGCTTTTCCTGTATCATCCCTGTGGGACAGAAGCGCAGGGGCGAGTGCATGGCTGGGGCAGTCCAGGGGGACTGAGTCTGCACCGAGTGCTCTGAGCAGCAAAATCTCGCTGAGGCTCCGTTCTCCCCCCGACCACTAATTAGAACCCCCTGACACCCCACTCCACCCACCTTCTCTACCTGGTATATTTCTGATGTGCTGACACCTATGCAAATACCAATGAATTTAATCAGTATGTGGCAGGATCCTGGGAATGGGCATGCCTGCTATCAGTGTCAACATCACATTACAAAATATCACCTCCTAGGAGCAGGGCTTTCTGACCTCCTCCTGACTGAGCGCTTGTTCTCCCTTTCCAAGCTTTGTGACTATAAAGGGGGAGGAGGGGCAGCGTGGGCATGGGGGGTGTGATCCGACACCTGCCCTGCAGGCCCCTCCCCACTGTCACCCTAGTTTGTGCTGTAACGAGAGGGCTAACCTTATAAGTGCCTGAGACTGATCAAAATCAAAACTGATCTACTGGGGCTTCCCTGGTGGCGCAGTGGTTGAGAGTCCGCCTGCCGACGCAGGGGACATGGGTTCGTGCCCCGGTCCGGGAAGATCCCACATGCCGCGGAGCGGCTGAGCCCGTGAGCCATGGCCACTGGGCCTGTGCATCCAGAGCCTGTGCTCCGCGACGGGAGAGGCCGCAACAGTGAGAGGGCCGCGTACCGCAAAAAAAAACAAAAAAACCCAAAAAAACTGATCTACTGAAAAGGCCCCTCGGAACCGTAAGTACAAAATGCTCTAGGAAAATACTAATTTTTTGAAACTGTCAGCAGGGTGTTGAGGATTATGTTCCAAAACAGTAAGATTCAAGTTTCAAAAAAAGGATTACAACAGAGTCATCCTTTAAAAATGTAGGTGAGATCACATCACGCCTCTGCTCAAACTCCTCCACACTGCACTATAAATTCTGAAACCCTCCCTGCCCATCAGCACCCAGCCGGCCCTCTCCTCCCTGATCACACCTCCTACTGCTCTGTCCCCTGCTCACTCCTCTCCAACCCCTGGGCTCCTCGCTGTTCCTCACACAAGCCAGACAAGATTCCACCTCAGGGCCTTTGCACCTGCTGTTCCCTCTGCCTGACCAACCCTCCTGCCAACATCTCCAGCACGCCCCAGTCCCTGGCTTGATCTATTTTTCTCCATAGCACTTATTACCTCTTAATACACTATAATTACTCACTTATTCTATCATCATTTTCCTCCTCTAGAACAAAAGCTCCATGAGGGCAGGGATTTTTAGGCTCTATCTTCAGTAGCCAGGACACTGTCAGGCACATAGGAGACCCTCAGAAATGTTTATTGAGGGACTTCCCTGGTGGCGCAGTGGTTAGGAATCTGCCTGCCAAAGCAGGGGACACGGATTCGAGCCCTGGTCCAGGAAGATCCCACCTGCCGTGGAGCAACTAAGCCTGTGCGCCACAACTGCTGAGCCTGTGCTCTGGAGCCCGTGAGCCACAACTACTGAGCCCACGTGCCACAACTACTGAGCCCGTGCGCCTAGAGCCCGTGCTCCACAACAAGAGAAGCCACTGCAATGAGAAGCCTGCGCACCGTGACAAAGAGTGGCCCCCGCTCACCGCAACTAGAGGGGGCCCGTGCATAGCAACGAGGACCCAATGCGGCCAAAAATAAATAAATAAATTTACATTAAAAAAATGTTTATTGAATGAATAAATAAAACGCTTGATAAAAGGAAAGCAAATATGATATAAATTCAGAAATGCCTCTAAAAGTTATACATTTAGAATACAGATATAATAATGGGAAGGAAAAGACATTCACTTCTGAATGTTTTAAGGGATACTTTAAGGGTTTCTTAAAAAAGCACAGTATCAATGTGGAGAAAGTGGAACCCTCATAACGTTGCTGACGGGAGTGTAAAAATGGTTCAGTGGCTATGGAAAACAGTCTGACAGTTCCTCAAAAGGTTAAACGCAGAGTTACTATATGACCCACCAATTCCACCCCTAGGAATATACCCAAGAGAACTGAAAATACATGTCCATATGAAACCTTGTATACTAATGTTTGTAGCAGCATATTCATAGTCGCCAAAACGTGAAAAGAAGCCAGTGTCCATCAACTGATGAATGGATAAATAAAATATGGTATACCCATATCCTGGGATATTATTCAGCAGTAATAAAACAATGAAATCCTGATACATGCTAAACATGGATGAGCCTTGACAACATTATGTTAAGTGAACAAAGCCAGGCACAAAGACCACGTATTATATGGTTCCATTTATGTGAAATGCCAAGAATAGGCAAATCTATAGAGACAGAAAGTAGTTAGTGGCTGTCTAGGGCTGGGGCAGTGGGGAGCGGGGGAATGGGGAGTGACTACTAAGGGGTAAGGGGTTATTTGGGGGATGACGAAGATATTCTAAAATTGACCGCAGTGATGGTTGCACAACCCTGTGTATGTGCTAAAAAACACTGCACACTTCAAACAGGTGAATTGTATGGCATGTGAATTAAATCTCAACAAAGCTGTTCAAAAAGCAAAGCACAACACTGAGAGCTTACCTTTCACAGACTTTATAGCCTTCATTGACACTCACTGCTTTGTACTTCATGTTGCCTTTGGTCCGCTCCAGCTCCCAACACCAGTCCTGAAGTGTGTCAAACATTACGGCATGGTTCTTGGCGTCAGTAGCTAACAAAACAAATTGAGAAAGACAGTAAAATCTTGTCGGGAAGCCCTGGCATTTTAATGCTGTGAAAGTGGCTCCTCGGGCCCCAACTTCCTCCACTAAGCCCACTTTTATCCCCACAGAATGAACTCACTGCTTCATCCTAACCTTGTTCCTTTTTTCTGTCATTCATCCAAAATTATGAGTGAGGCTCTGTCTTTTGTGCTGGGCGAAAGCAGCTGTTCTTGTTCCATTCCGTGCAAAAGTAATTTATAGCTCCATTTTCAGTCATCTGACCATGAGATAATTTATATAACATAAAAAGATCCTGTGCAGCACTAAAAGACAGGCTTGGCACAAATGCTAAAATAATAAAATATTTTTAGCCCTACCAATGTGTGCGTAAGATGGCAAACTCATTTGAACAGCATGCCAGATTGCTGAGTGTGAAGCCTCCTTCAGTGTGAAGATGCACTGCCCAAAGAGGCGTTTTCAGTGTGACACCTGGTTTCTGAGGGCTAGAAACAAATCAGACAGCTATGGTGAAGGTCAGGGCCTGCAAGCCAAGGGCCACATCACAGTGACGGGGACTTCTGTCCCTAACCTTGCCGCTACCTGCTAGGAGGAAGTGCCCAGGAGCACTACTCTTGCAGCCCAGCAGGTGTGTCCTTGGTCCTCTCCCAAGCCACAGAACAGCTTGATGGGGGTGACGGGTGCCAAACACGCTTGGGTATTTTTTTTTTTTTTTTGTGGTACACGGGCCTCTCAGCGTTGTGGCCTCTCCGGTTGCGGAGCACAGGCTCCGGACGCGCAGGCTCAGCGGCCATGGCTCATGGGCCCAGCCGCTCCGCGGCATGTGGGATCCTCCCGGACCGGGGCACGAACCCGTGTCCCCTGCATCGGCAGACGGACTCTCAACCACTGCGCCACCAGGGAAGCCCAACCCCTGGGTATTTACACAAATCAGTTCATTCAAGCCTGTGCACATCTTAAAAAAACAAGCCTTGGGACCTCCCTGGTGGTCCAGTGGTAAAGAATCCACTTTCCAATGCAGGGGACATGGGTTTGATCCCTGGTCGGGAAACTAAGATCCCACATGCCACAGGGCAACTAAGCCTGCGCGCCACAACTACTGAGCTCGCACGCCTCAACGAGAGAGGCCACGTGCCACAAACTACAGAGCCCACACGCTCTGGAGCCTGCGTGCCACAACTAGAGAGAGAAAACCTGCGTGCCACAACTAGAGAGAAGCCCGTGTGCCGCCATGAAGACCCGACACAGCCAAAAAAATAAACAAATTTTTAAAATAAACAAAAATATCAAAAAAAAAATCAAGTCTTCCTGGAAAAACAAAGTGTTTAATAAAACTCCCACCTAATCCTTTTAATACAAACAGATCATAGTACAAAGGATGATAAGACAAATAATGATTAAAAAACAACAGTTAAGGGGCTTCCCTGGTGGCGCAGTGGTTGAGAGCCCGCCTGCCGATGCAGAAGACGCGGGTTCGTGCCCCAGTCCGGGAAGATCCCACGTGCCGCGGAGCGGCTGGGCCCGTGAGCCATGGCCACTGAGCCTGTGCATCTGGAGCCTGTGCTCCGCAACCGGAGAGGCCACAACAGTGAGAGGCCCGCGTACCGCAAAACAACAACAACAACAACAGTTAAGCTTACATAGCACTTAGTACACCAGGCACTATCCTGAGCATATTACATATAATAACTCAATCCTCACAACCCTACAGGGTAGGTAATATTATTTCCTCCATTTTACAGATATGGCACAGAAAGGCCAATTAACTTGCCCAAGGTCACAGAGCTAGGCAATGGCAGAAATGCAATTCAAACCCAGGCAGCAGTAAATTTCCATAAAGTAATAAATGCAAATATTAATAAATTCCCCCATGGACATAAGTAGTAACAATACTCCTAGGACCTTTTAGCCAAAGTACATTTGTGAATTATTAAGCCTGAGTAAAATGAAAGATGTTCAGACTGGCACCCACCTCTAGAAACCCCTACTCAATCAAAAAGCAAATTGATCAACTCGCATCTATCAGTTATAACCTTTACTCATCAAAAAAAATGGAGGGTGGAAGGAGAAAAGAAGGCTAGAATTCAGATAGAATAGAAGATGCTATATATCCTGGGCTTTCTGGCACAAAAAGCCACCACAAGGTACTGAGCTCAGTAGTTGTGGCGCGCGGGCTTAGTTGCCCCGCAGCATGTGGGATCTTACTGCCAGGGTCAGCCAAGGTAAGGGTTTCGGCACACAGATCAACACATGCTGGGAAGCCGAGAAACCGTCCTGTGCTGGGTCCAGACCAAGCATCAGGATATAAGGAAGTGGCAGAATTCCTAAAAATACAGTATGATTTTCAAATGTAGACCCAATAAATGTTTATGTAAATTATAGCAATCAACAAAGAAGTCATATTTTGTGTATCTCATATTGTAACAAGCTGTTGTCAGCCAGCACCCAGCTAATCAGCACTTATACATATGGCTACAGTGAAAAGATCATTCACAAAGATGAACTTACTGAATTAAGGAACAAATTTTGTGTTGGCCTGATAGTAGTGCTAAGTATATTTTACGTCAGTGGAGCTCTCTGAGCATAATCTGTCCTGAGTAAGCAGTTACACTCTCAATTAACCCTCATTTAATGACTGCGCCCTGTGTGCCATGCATTTAACAATTTGTAATTTTCACAACACTTCAAGGGAAGCATTAACAACACTATTTTTTGAAATGAGAAAACAGAGGCCCAAGAGTTAAGTGCCATCCCCAGGATCACACAGCTACTAGGCAGCTGGACGAGGATTTGAACTCAGGTGGGACAGACCTGGAAATTCACACCTTTTCTACTAGACCACCATAGTCCCCCAAATGCAAGCTACTCTCTCAGATATCTGCATCTCTGCACACGCCAGTCCTGCTGCCTCAAATACTCCTGTCTGCCTACCGGCCACTCCACATCCTTCACCAGCAGTTCAGGACCAGCCTTCGCCCTCTGACAGCCCTCCCTCCCCCAGCGTGGTCGTTCCCTCCCACCACAGGACACATCACTCTGTTTGACTTAAAGCTCTTAGAGGGCAGGGATTTAGTCCTGTTCATATCCCCAGGGTGTGTGACCCACAGCAAGCGTTCGATAAACATTTACCAAATGAGCAGTTAGTGACAAAGCTACTCTGCATTCCAGAAAGCATGATACATGCAGTTAAACTAACACGCCACCTCCCCGATGAAAGGCACATGGCACTCAGGATCAGTAAACATCAACTTCACGTTAAGAGTAATGGGCAGATAGGAAGGTAATGCACAACATGATAAATATAATTAACACTGTTGTACGTTATACACAAAAGCTGTTAGAGTAAATCCTAAGAGTTCTCATCACAAGGAAAAAAATTTTTTCTATTTCTTTAATATTATATTTATATGAGATGATGGATGTTCACTAAACTTACTGTGGCCATCATTTCAAGATGTATGTGAATGGAATTATTATGCTGTACACCTTACACTTATACAGTAATGTGTCAATTATATCTCAATAAAACGGGAAGAAAAAATAAAAATACTGTTAATAATTTGGAATTAAAAAAAAGAGGAATGGACAGAGCAAGTGGACAGATGGAGGAGGAGAGATCCAGAGAAGGAAGAAGACAGACATCTGTGGAAACACTGTACAAAGCTAGGCATTATTAATAGCTAATTCAGATGACCACAGTTTCTTACTTAAAAGACTGCTCTCTTTTTCAGGGAATCGAATGGAAAACATTTGGAATTTTAAGTTTTCTAACCAAACTACTTTTCTGATGTGCTCTCTTAGGTACAACTGTTCCATTCCCCATCCCCCAAACATTTGCTATAAGGCATGTTCTGGTTGTTTAAAAACTTTCTAGAATGCAAGACATTTTTTAGGGTCTCATGAAATGAAACCAAGTGTATTAAAGTGAAAAACAGAATCCAGGGGCAGACAGAGTGATTTTAAACTTGTCTCAGTTTTGCTTCTCTATAGCCTCACATTCCCAATCATAATATATTGATTTTCTTTCATAAGCAACAAACAAATAATCCCTCACAAAAAGCAAACAAACCTAAAAGATAAGTTAAAGAAACAAAGGTCACAGGAAAGAAATAGAAACCTTTTTTTAAAAGAAATCTGAATGACTCACCCAAGCAAGAGGCGACCCACTGCTCGAGAAGAGGGGAACAAAACCCATGGATGGGTTTTCTCCCAGAAGTTGCAGGTAGGAACTGGAAGGGGCCTGCCTACCTGCGGATGAAAGCTTACCTGTGTGGTTTTGTGCTGCAGTCGCGTAGGAAAACAGAAACAATCGTTTCAGCAGTTTAGGGGCCTGGGTATGATGGATTATGCCACTGACAATCTGGAAAAGAACCAAGCGATGGATACAGTCATGCTTTTGGCAGATAAACACTGAGAGACAAGATCCAAGTTGTCTAGGTCTCCGTAATGCTAATGGGCTCCGATGAGCAGCATGCTAACAAACTCTCATTGAGGTCTGTATCTGTGATGTGATCTCTTGAAATAATGCCAAGTAAACAGAACGCTAACCATTTTGTCAGGTTTTCAAGAGCTTTGAGTTTCTAGGGCAATTTTTAAAACACAGTCTAATTTCTCAAAAACAAAGCACTAAAAAAACTTAAGTCCCATTTTCAGATACTCCAAAAATCTGACATGTCAAAGATATATAGCTGACCAGATAATAACCAAGATGCTTAGCTATTCTGTTCTACTTGTTGTGGCCTTAAGGATCTTCTTCTAGAAGATAAGGCAATCAATCCCTCATGCTTTTTGTTTGAAGTTCCAAACAAAAGTATGTTCGGATAGATGACTAAAATCATCATTCAAAATAAAGTTTCTGGCTTCTCAGGGAATTTCCAAGTCTACACCACTCTTTTTCCTGCTCAGAACAGATACTGGAGTCATGTTTATTATTCTAACTGATCTACCACACTACCTGAAAGAAAACTAAGAGTACACCTGAAAAGAAGGCTTAACTCACTGCAGCCAAAGACAACAGATAAACTGGTCTCTCCCTAGATTTCCCCCTGATGTATCTACCATGACAGTGGCAAGTCTGAGACCTTCAATACCTTAAGAGAAATCTTGGAAGCTACAATAACCATTGTGACCAGTTTGCCCAGTTACACGTCTCAATTTGCTGCAGCAACCTGATTAAGTAAGGGACCAAAAGCACAGGCTCATTTGGTGACTCACTTTGCCCATGACCGTGTACCTCCCCCTCCTTCCACACGTAAC
This sequence comes from Aethalodelphis obliquidens, assembly GCF_003676395.1. Taxonomy (NCBI): domain Eukaryota; kingdom Metazoa; phylum Chordata; class Mammalia; order Artiodactyla; family Delphinidae; genus Aethalodelphis; species Aethalodelphis obliquidens. The sequence continues at coordinate 5,663,169 of NW_020838024.1, read as the reverse complement.
CACGACCTCCCAGATGTCCACTCCTTCATGCCGGGAGCTGGGGGTCACTGCTGCTGCCTTCTGGAAAGGCTGTCAGAGGTGGGGAAAGGGGGTTGCTTCTAGCTGCTCCATCCTCCCCTTCCCCTGACGGCCTTCTGATCCTGGTTTACCACCTCCCACCCTCTGCAGGCTCTGGGAATGAACACATTATGAACTGAAGGATTAAACGCAGCCATGTGCCAAGATAATATAGTCCTGCTCTACCAAATTCTGTCTCAATTCTAATCAAAGCACATGCGAGTATAACCAATGTCAACTTTACAGAATGAAAGGCTCCCCTCAACCTTCGTGCAATGGAAGCAAGAACTGAAGTGGGGAAAACCTGATGGGAAATAAAACCTAAAAACACATGCGACTAGTTACCCTTTTGACTTCCTCTTCTTTTGTGTACCTCAGACAAAAGTGGAATACCCGGAGGTCTTTGCAGTGGATGATGAGTTTCTCAGGGTATTTCTTCAGCTGTCCAAAGAGAGTCTTTTTTTTCTCATCAAACACTACACATCAACAATGAAATCAAGAAGGGAAATCATGTTATAAGACAACAATTAAATGCTAAAGAAACAAGGTAGACTATTAACTTCCAAGGGCGCCTCTCAAAAGTGAGAGGAAAGGCACCAGCTTCTAAGTAACTGTCAGCAGGGCCCAGTCCCATCCAGCAGGGGCCCTGTTCTCTGGAACAGCCAGGGTTCCTCACTCCTCCCCAGGAAGCACAGACCCAAATGGACTGGCCACTGTTGGCAGAACTGACTCCTGCAGAAAACCCAGCTCTGAAAGCTGAGATTACGAAAGATGGGAGATCACTAGGGATCTGCTTTTGGGACAGTCAACTCCCAGGTTTATAGCTAGGGCCCCTCCTGACACCCTCCTCCCTTTCCCAGAGTTTGCACCACGCAGCACCTCTTGGTGCTGGGAACACCATAAATGGCTACTGAATGATTTCTGACAAAGCCCTGACTACAAAAACAGAGAAGTGGAGCCCAGAGAGGCTTTGTTTAGTCAGAAGAAAAGACACCCGAGTGTGGTATGACAGACCTTTATCAGGTGAGCCTTTAAAGTGAGATCTGCACAGCTAACATTGACATATGATCAATATCTATCATGTAATAGCACGGTGGAGTATTAGAAAGAACAGGTTCCATGTTCAAGTCCAAGCTCCTCCAGCTAAGCGACCCCAAATAAGCCACTTCGCATCTCAATTTTATCATCCATAAAACTGATTTAAATAAGATAAATATGTGAAGAAGTTTCAGTAAACTATAAAGGACCAAAAAAAAAAAAAAAACACCTCATCATTATCAGCTATACTTTCAAAGGCTGGCAACACCCCAGGGGAAAACATACTCACCTCCATAAATCTGATCAACACAGTGGAGGGTAATGTCATTTTCTCCTATAACCTTATTCTTAAACTGCGTTTCCTAAAAAATTCAAAAGGAAACAACTGTGATTCCTTGCTATGCACCGTGACATTTACAGGTAAAGCAAATCACCATCCTCCACGTGCATATAAAGAAAAATGGGGAGTGGGTGGGGGAAATGGGTGAAGGTGGTCAAAAGGTACAAATTCAATTATAAAACAAGTCCTGGAGATGTAATGTACAGCATGGTGACTAGAGTTAATAATACTGCATTGTACATTTGAAAGTTGCTAAGAGGGTAGATCTTAGAAGTTCTCATCACAAGAAAAAAATTGTTTAACTATGTGATGTGATGGATGTTAACTAAACATATTGTGATGATCATTTCACAATATTTACATACACCAAATTCATCACGTTGTACATCTTAAACTAATACAACGTTAAATGTCAATTATATCTCAGTAAAGCTAGAAAAAATAAATGAAAAGGTATACATCCTACACAAACAAACAAGGAAATGTAGTCACATCCCTAGGAAAGGGACGATGGAGTGAAGTGTGTGAGAAATGCTGCGCAACACTTGTTTTCAAACCCAGGCAGGACATGCCATTGCCGGCTGCTCCCAGGCCAACCCACCAGGCCGCATGCACAACACCCTGAGAGATGCTGGCAGGTGGCGCATAGGTTCAGATTTCTCCACACAAATGTAGACAGGTGAGTGACAGAGCTACAAGAAGGCAGGAAGAAAACCCCATGAGATTCAAGCTCTGTAAATGCTGCCTCTGTACAGGACTAGGAACCAGGCTGCTACAGCAACAGCTGCACAGAAGCCCACGCTGTCAGGTGGCAGGGTGCTGGCGTGGCCGGGCCAGCCGGTTCCCATTACCACCAGCGCACCCTGAGGGGTGCGGGTGTTCCCTCCTCACTCCACTGCTCACTCTTCCTAAGGAGGACAAGTCTTACAAGCACAGAGCAAACACGAAGTAAACCCAAACTCAGTGCTGCATTCAGCACCAGTGTCATAACTGAATTCAGTTCCTGAATTTGAGGAAGAGTTCAGTATAGAGAAAACATGGGGAACTAGTATATTTGGGGAGATGTGATTCCCATGAGTGATAGGTACTGTGCTGAAATACAGAAGAAAATTAAAAGCTGACGGCGTCAACCTACGAGGTCAAACGCAAGCCAGCGTGACGTGAGGCACTGGTGGGAAACTGCAGGGTGGTCCTCCCGCCGAAAGGAGATCCCAAAGGAGAGAGAGCAGACTAGTGGTGAGAAAGACTCTGGCCTTTGTGTTTACGTGCGTTAGGGGCGAGTTATTGAGAAGCTGGGAGAAAAGACAATGGGGCCACCATGCAGTGCTCCCACAAACTCAACCAAGCGCAGCTCACACATACATCATTATCCAATGCAGATTCGTCATCGCCCAAGAAAGCAATCTTGAAGTCTGTGCAGACAAGCCTCCCATAGATTCCACGCTGACAGGAGTCTTCCTGGACACACTTCAGTACTGTGCTGGCTTCACAGAGCAGCTGTTCACCTGATCAAAACCAAAACAAGTCCTCCTTAGAGTCCTCAGGCAACATGCAGAACGCAAACAGTACAAGCTTCCCGGCTCTATTCCTGTAAGACAAACACACACTACAACACAGCACACGGGAGCTGCAAAACCTAGGGGAGAGGATGAAGCAGAGTGGGGACTGCGGAGAAGTGAAATCACAGTGACTCAGATACACTTCTACATGGGGCACTTCTCTATCTTCTCACTGTGAATAATGGACGTGTCCAAACAGGTAGAAATGATCTCGGCTACACTTACAAACACAGATCTTAGTGCTTTCATCACCTGGACCCAAGCAGAAGTTCTGGAGAAGCGGTACCCAAGTGAGCAAAGCCAGAAGGGCTGGCCAGTGAGCTCTGGCACGTAGCTCTGGAGCCCCCCTTCCTGTGAGGGTGGGCCATTCCTCACCCCGGAACTGCGGAAAGAGGGCGGGTGCCTCCCTGGCCCGGGGCCCTAAGGCAGCTTCCTCAGGCACAGAGGGTGCAGCACGACTGCACTCATTCTGGCTCCACGGACAAGGATGGGAGGAAAAAGGAGGTCAGAGGTTTATGGGAAAAAAACCTGTTTCCTCTCTTTCTTAGTTGAGAGTATTTCCTCTCAGTGTGTCACCTTTCCTGCTCTATCTGCAGACGCCCAGCAGCATGAGAGCTGTATTTCCTGGTGATAGAGAGTACTTCTCACTATAGTCAAAAAGATGAGGATTTAGGGATAGACAGGAAGTGGAGAGGCTCATGAGGGCTGGATGCCTGCGTTAAGGGCAGGAAAAAAAGACGGATACAGGGGAAATGAAAAACTAAGTGTAAAATTAAAAAAAAAAAAAAAAAAAGAAGACTAAGTGTAAATACTTTGTGACAAGAAGGAAAAAGGAATTTTCTTCTCATCCAACAGGTAACCATCTTCTCCTTAGAATCTCCCTCTGGATACTTCCTTCAATGTCTTTAAATTTACCATTTGGCTCAAAATTCATTTATTCTAACTTTGAATATGAAAACAAAGAAGAATTCCAGACACTGAGATTATCAGGGGACACATATTATATTTAATCTTGTTTTTTTTCTCTCTTCCAAGGGGTTAATTACAATGGAAATACAAGAAGATGGCTCTGTCACCAGGTCAGCCTCTACAGAGACCACCGGGCTTGAAGAAAACAGTGAAATCAGGGCCTCATTAGGGTTTAAAATAGTCCCAGAAAAAGTGCTTCAGCTGAATCCGAGGTAGAAGACACGTGAGCAAGGCTTCCTGTGCTTTCAACTCCTGGTGTAAAACAACTTTAATGGTGAGCCTCTCCCAAGACCAGGCAAGCCATATGGGTCCATGGTCAGGCAATGGAGATCAGAAGTTGGCACACAGGGGCTAAAATGACATCCAGGAGAGGCTCTGCAAGCATGGCGACCTGCACCACACTTGTCAGTTTGTACGTTCAAAGTCTCAGGTCATGGGAGGCACGAGCTGGAAAAGATCATAGTCTAGTCTAGGAAACCTGGGCTGCACACCTAAAAGAGGCCGTCAGGAATCCAGGGGAATGGAGAATGTACATAACACTAAGCTAAAGACAAAAGTAAATTTCAGAATCTACAATATAACCCAAGAAGAGGAAATACAATAGGATATATGGATTGAGGTTTAGGCCATTATTATAGGGAAAAGCCTTTGAAACTTAAAAACATTTTTTAAAAAGTCAGAGATTCTGATATGTTTACCAAATAAGGTGGATCAGTCAGAAACTTGTACATATTCATATCCTCTCAATAAAATGGAATAAAATCAAAAGAACCAGAATGAGGACTCAATTGTTTTGGGAAATGTATCTAAAAATACTTATGAAAAAAGCTATTTGGGACTGGAAAAAAGAAAGTAGCAAAACAATCGAACGCACAACTCACTGGATAGCCCCATATATGGAGGCTACACCACCAAGAAGTTTGTTTCTGAATTCAGAAATGATTAAAACTTGGCTTAAGCTACAGAGTCACTCTCCTCCATCAGAAAGAAAGAAAGAGAGAAAGAGAGAGAGAAAGAGAGAGGGAAGAGAGAGAGAGAGGGAAGAGAGAGAGAAAAAGAGAAAGAGAAAGAAAGAAAGAAAGAAAGAAAGAAAGAAAGAAAGAAAGAA